>NC_087200.1:64178693-64295723 GCF_015104395.2 Macrobrachium nipponense
CACAGATATCCTTTTTGTGTTTGTGCATAACACACACACACATATACATATACATGTATGTATGGATGGTATTTATATAGTTTGTATGTGTTCAGGTTATATACGTACTCATTTTGTTTTATACACAGTTATGAAAACAAGATGTATATGTAAGTAAAATCTATATCCCACTGAGGAAAATATTTTTTTCCTGGAGGGGTCGCAAAATGTTTGAAGTAAGTTTTATGGGTCACCAAGTGAAAAAGTTTGGGAACCCTTGCTCTAGATTACCTTTACAGTATGGCTGTCCCCCTCACCTGCATCTAGTCCGTTCCAGCTCATGATGGTACTCTCCCTCATACTGCCAGTAGGTAAAGGAGTAGTTAGAAAAGTAGTAAAGAAGGAAGACCAGTCATCTCATTTATTTTACTTTCGTACATTCATCTTAGACTAGACACAAACTGACCCGCCAGGGGTACCAGATGAGCTATACCACTTGTTGGGCAGCCACCACTGGACCAAGGAAAAAGTGTCCAAGGATCTATGGGCAACATCTTTTGAATAAAAGGAAGTGAAGTTGTTTGATGTCGCCAAATACCAGCTTTCAAAATCCTCTCCACAGACATATTTTTCTTGAATGCCAAAGAAGCGCTCAAGCCCCTGATGTCATGAGCCCTAGCTCTCTCCAGGCTATTTGAGCCTCTGTCTCCTGTCATGTATGCATTCCTGATCGTTTCTTTCAGCCAAAACAATTTTGTGTTCCTGGACACTTCCTTCTTGTTCCGTCCTGTACTTACAAAAAGCCTTCAGCATCCCGGCCCGAGATGCTCCGTTCTTCTTAAGTACGCTCTTAGTACTCTGACAGGGCATAGCAGCATATCTTCAGGGTCATTGTCCACAAATTCTCTCAGAGAAGGTATGGAAAAGGAGTCAAATCTGCCATCCGCTACTGATGGGTTTTGAGTTTTGGCAATGAATTCTGGGACAAACTCGAAAACCATGGACTTCCAACCTCTCGAATGCTTCACCACATATGACAGACCATGCAGCTCCCTCACCCTTTTGGTTGAGGCTAGAGCCAATAGGAAGACTGCCTTCAGGGTCAAGCTTCTATCTGTGGAATGTCTCAATGGCTCGTATGGGGGTTTTGTAAGACTACTCAGTACCATGGTCAAATCCCAATCTAGGTCATTTAGTTCCTTTGGGGAACAGGACTGCTCAAAACTCTTCATTAGCATAGCCATCTCCCATGAAGAAGAAATGTCCACGCATTCCATCCACAGAACCGAAGCTAGAGGTGATACAGACATATGTCTTTCTGTCCTGAGATATATCAGAAAATCTGCTAACTGTTGAATAGTGGTTCTGAGTGGAGACAAGTTCCCTCTACGACACCAATCACAGTACGCAGACCATTTTCCTTGGTAGACAGCTGCTGATGACCTTCTGATATTTCCTGCCATCTGTGTTGCTGCTTTCTGAGAAAAGCCTCTCGCTCGCAGAAGATACCTGACAGTCTCCACCTGTGAAGTGATAAGGACTGCACCGACTGATGGCACCTCTCCACGTTTGGTTGACATAATAGGTTGTTCCATGGAGGCAACTCTCTCAGCACATCTATTAGGAGTTCCAAGAGGTCCGGAAACCATTCTGCCTTCGGCCACAATGGGGCTACCAGAGTCATCTTGAGGTTCTGAGACCACATTACGTACCTTGTTCAAAACCTGACGGATTAGGCAAAATGGAGAAATGCGTACACGTCCAGATTGTCCCATGGGTATTCTAGTGAATATCTTCTGCTACTGCCTCTGCATCCGGGACTACTGAACAATACACTTCTAACTTTTTATTGTACCTGGTTGAGAACAGGTCTATGATCGACCTTTCTCACAAGATAAACATTCTGTCCACCACTTCCTGATGCAAGGACCACTCCGTTCCTAGAATCTGGTCCCTGTGGCTCAATTTGTCGGCCACTATGTTTCTTTTTCCTGAAATATATCTGGCTCTGATGTCTACTAAGTTCTCTACAGCCCACTGATGAAGTTGAACTATCATCCGGTGTAACTGTCGAGATACTAGGCCTTCTTGCTTGTTGTCTGTGTTGTCTGACATCAATACCGCTGATTGCCCCTTCACCCTCTCCCTGAATTCCTGTAGTGCCAGAAACGCTACTTTTAACTCCAACACGTTTATATGGAGTTCTCTGTCTTTGCAATTACACCTCTCTGAAATCATCAGCTCCTCCATGTGGGCACCCCAACCTTCGAGTGACACATCCGAGAACAGCAAGAGGTCCGGAGAGGGTTGGTGAAGGGGAACTCCCACTGTCAGATTGTTGTCCTGCACCCACCACAGTAGTTCTTTCCTCACCTCTGTTGACAATGGAATTTGCTCGTATAGGTCATCTACCGTTGGCAACCAAAACTCTTTCATCCTCCATTGCAATGATCGAAGGTGTAGTCTCCCATGTGGTACCAGCTTCTCCAAGGAACTTAGAATTCCCAGGACTACTTGCCACTGTTTTGCTGGCTGTGTTTCCTTTCCCAGAAAGGCATTCACCACTTGTTTGCATTTCTTTACCCTCTGGTCTGCTGGGAACACTTTGGCTTTTACTGTGTCTATAATCATACCCAGATACACCAGCCGTTGACTTGGATCCAACTTTGACTTCTCCTGATTTATCACAATGCCTAGGCTGTGACAAAACTGCAGAAGAGTATCCCTGTCCCGAAGTAATTTTTCTGTGGACTTTGCTATCACCAGCCAGTCATCTAGGTATCTTATTAGCCTGATCCCCTGAGCATGCACCCATGTCGACACGAGAGTGAATACTCTTGTTAAAACTTGAGGAGACGTTGTCAATCCGAAGCACAGGACTCTTGAATTGGAAAACTTTCTCTGCAAGACTGAAACAGAGGAATTTCCTGGAAGACTGATGGACTGGGATCTAAAGTATGCCTCCTTCAAGTCTATTGTCAGCATAATGTCCTTGTCCCTGACTGCTGCTAGAACTGTCTTTGGGGTCTCCATTCTGAATCTGGTTTTCCTTATAAACAGATTCAATGTTGACAGATATATCACTGTCCTCCAATCTCCGTTGGCTTTGGTGACAAGGAAAATATGGCTGTAAAACCCCTTTGATGGAAGCGATACTTGTTCTACAGCTCCCTTCTCCATCATCTTCTTCACTTCCTCTTGCAGAATAAGAGCTTTCTGAGATTCCTGACCACACCCTCCAATGATTTGCCAGGCAACCTCCCACTGGTGGGGCTGAGTGATGAGAGGCGCCCATCCTATCGTCTTGTACCTCTCCCCCTAACCCTAATACCCCTTCCTCTGTTGGGTCTATTGTAAAAGGGCTGATGAGCTAACTTCTTTGGGGATGAGGGTCTTGTTGATCTATTAGAGATGTTATGTCTCACTTGTTTCTTTTGAGGTAATTGCTGATGTCTTACCTCATTAGAATTAGCTTGGCTTCCAGATGTTTTTCTAACTGCCTGCTGAACTAATCTGTCATTAGTTTCCATCCTTCTTCTATCCATAGCAGCTTCCAGTATACCCTTTGGTAACAGCAATTGCGACTCTAGGATATCCCCATACCGCATTGCTAATAGGGAATCCAAGTCAATAGTGCAGCTTAATCTAGCCAATGCTGCATCTCTCCTCAACAACAGGATATTAGCCCATACATTGGCACTCAAATTCGTCAAGTACGCAATCGCTTTGGAACCTGATTGGAGCAATCTGAAAAACATTGTCTCATTCACTAATTTTCTTGTTGCTTCTGAGGATGCAATTTTTGCTACTGCTGTTGACCAAAGGTCTAACCAAGAAGCAGTCTGAAAGATAGAAGAAGCTGTTGCTTCAAATGTAGCAGCCTCCTGACAAGTCATCGACGGGCATTCCATCTTAACATAATCCAAGGTTAATCCAGGCTTTAACCTTACCACATCTGGGTTAATTTGTCTTGATAGCAAAGGAACCATAGGTGTCGCATAATAATTCTTTTGTTTCATCAATGGCTGGGGAATAAACTTAAATGATCTATTTGATCATAACGAATTATCCCTTCCAGCAATCTGTGCATTGACATGCTGTAAAACTGACTCCGCATGATTTGAGCAAGGTAATTCATATGACACCTTCCTATCCTTTTTCAGTCCAAATACCATATCGATTCCCAGAGGAAGTATACTGGCAGGTGTCTCCAGACTCCTCGAAAAAAGGTTATTGAATTGATGAATCAAATCAACCACCTCCGCATATGAAGCCAGAAACTCCTGATTTTCCCCTTCCTCCAGTTCCAACGCATTGTGTTCGGCCGCAGAAGCTAGTTCACTTCTATCTTCTGACAACGTTCGGGTGCATCATGGCTGTCCGACCCTACGACCACTGCATCTTCGATCTCTGATGGCCGACATTGCTCGATCTTGAATAGTCAGTAGGAGAACATGACTGCCTAACTGCTTCTCTACTCGCAGATCTAGAGCGAGAACTCCGTCTATACCTCCAAGATGAAGGTTCTCCCGAAACCGAGCTTATTTCCTCTCTATCTCTAATAATATTATTCAAGGTCACTTGACTATCACCTCCGACGGCTGTTGGGGAACTTGACCTTGATCTCTCGTCAAGGCGAACAACGCTTTCCATCAGAGTATCAGGAGAGGTTACCAACTCCTTATTATTTGACCTTTTAATGGGAGCTTTCTCATCCTTCCTTCTTATTTTAAAAGGTCTTACAGAAGAAAATGGTACATGTTCTACATTCTTTGTTGAATGCTGCCCACTCACCATTGATTTCACCAACAGCAGTGGAGTCTCTGCTAAACGCTTTGTCCTCACCGCTGGCATCTCCGTAGCGGTCGCCAGTCCAGCGACCATCGATCCTTTCACCCATTCAGACGCCTGTAAATGACTTCGTCCGTTTGTGTTAAGTCTACCAGCCACTGCTTTCTTCACTTTGTTGCTGACAGGGATGTGACAGCCCTGGCTCAAAGATGAAGAAAAATTTGCTCTTCTCCTCTTGGCACGAGGATCAGTCACGAAGTCCCGTATCCTCCAATGCTTGACTGGTACAAGCAGTGACGTCACTGAATTTTTCGATGACGCCAAACTAGAGGAAGAAGACAAGGAAGAAGACGATTCACGTCTTTTTTTGTTGTCTTTCTTATCTATTTTGTCCTTTAGAGCTTGTGATTTCTTCATGACTATGTGTACCAAAGAGTCAGAAAGCATATTTGTCTCCGGAGGCAACGAAGTAGTGAGAGAAGCAGTAGGCTGTGACGTCATCTTGCCAGCTACGCCAGTGTGTGACATTGGTTGTGAAATCACCATGCTTGTAGGGAGAGATTGAGCGGCTGCTGCTGGAATCCCTGCATGTGCTGCAAAACTGTTTCCAACGTTCTGCATCGCCAGAAACATCGATGTTGTTGTGGGTGCCATAGCATTTGCTCCCATAAATTGCAGGCCCGGGGGATGAGGAACATTCATCGTTTTCGGGCCCGGGTGGAAACACGATGCCATATAGTGAGAAAGCAACCTCTCCAAGGTTGGTACGCCTGGTAGGCCTAACGCTGACCACATTCCTTCCATTCTCTGCACATCGGGGGCTGAAATCTGGGACAAAGATGGCAATGCTCCACCTCTCCTTGCCAGAAATGACGGAGCATAATTATGCATAAAATTACCCAAAACCCCTCCTGGAGTTTCCAATAACGAATTGCTAGAAGAAACTGAAGGGGTATGGGAAACATCAAAAGAAGGTGACGAAACATATGGTACAGTCTGATATATTGCCGATACAAGCCAGCGACACTTGGTCATCCAAAGATGGCTTCGTCTCCTTACTTTGTACTGGCCTTTCCCATAAAACTTCATCCAGTGTTCCACCGGCCAACCATGACAAACTTAACAAGGATTAGTAACTGTACATACGTTTTCTCTGTACCTACTACACGTTGGATGTGGATCTGTAGATACCGATGTTAAAAATCTTGAACAAGGAAACCCACTCACTCCAGGGCATTGCCTTTGTCTCTTGCGAGTACCTGAAGAAATTTCCCTTGGTGAAGTAAAATTCTCCCTCTCTCACAACGTACACACACCTAGCAGATCACACCCAAACTGAGATCACCCAGAGAGAAAAAAGGAAAATATGAATAAAAAAGGGCAAACTAAACCGGCTTTAAACAGATAGAAAGTAATCATGTCCTATTTTAAAGGCGGTAGGAAAGTAACTGATAGGTCACGGGACGCCAAGGGAATTCTGGGAACTAAAATACCCCGTGACCTGCTACAGAGGCCAATAGTCCCTGGATCTCACAAGTTTTTTTTTTATTAATTCTACCGGTTTCCAGCTTGGCGCTAGTATTATCCTAATGTTAAGACCGAAAGTTTGTTTCGTATATGAACAATTGTATTTTTCATAGCCAACAAACCTGAGGTCTAACGTTGATTACCCACCTCTAGCCACCTCTCTCATTTCCTGGGATGGAAAAGACGCTAATGTGTCACAAGCTTCCAAGCATGGTCAGTGACCAGCTTCCACCTCGTATACATGAGTTGCCAGACGCCACAGATTCCTTGCATTACAATCTTTGATTAGTTTTAATCGGTTTATTTGTTTGTTTGTATGGTGTTTTTACATTGCATGGAACCAGTGGTTATTCAGCAACGGGACCAACGGCTTTACGTGACTTCTGAACCACGTCAAGAGTGAACTTTTATCACCAGAAATGCACATCTCTCAACCCTCTATGGAATGCCAGAGAATCGAACTCGTGGCCACCGAGGTGACACACCGACACTATACTGACCACGCCACTGAGGCCCTTGTTTTTAGTCGGTTTCCAGCGGGTGTTAGAGGATTATCCTATAGTTAAGACCTCAGGTTTGCTAGCAATGGAAAATAAAAATTGATTTAAAATTTGTAATTTTGAGTGTTCCTTGTGTAATTTTGTTTGTCCTGCGATAATTGTTATTTTTTAACAACTGCCATTGTGTTTGAGGAATATTTACTGACTTGTCAGACTGTTTTAAATCCATTATGCGAGGTGTTTGAAAGCTAATCATATGTTGAAGTATGTATAGAGTTTTTCCAAATGGTAATTTTCACTTGTACACACTCGCATGTATGTTAATATTTCCAGCTTGTTCCTTTTATGGTTTTATGGTATTACACATGAATGTTTTGTATTTTATCTATTTACATACCATGAAATATTCATTCCATATAGTAGTAATTGTAATTTTGCAGAGGGCACCATTTACTATATGCTATGTTATTTGATTTGCCTCTCTTTTTTTTGTCTTCTGCATTTAGTATTTGGCTTTGTTTCCTAGAAGTTTATAACAAAAGCGGAGATTAGGCTTTGGTATTGTTCAAATTTACCTGCATACTGGTGAGAGGTTATGCTTAAAGTTCATACTAACCTTGAAAAAAATATCAATATTAAATTATTTTTCTGCAAAAATAGTTCTTCTCAGTTTAACACCTAAGTGCTAAGGCTTCCCCTTCAGTGTTTAGGAACAGGAAAGTAAGACTTACTCCAGCAGGAACAGAAGAGTACCAACACTTAGAACTGTTATTTCTCAGTTATCTATTTGCATAACTGATATGTTTGTATAAACTTCTATTACCTTGGGTAAAAAGAACCATGCATCTTTCTCTGGAATGAAGTTGTAACATATGCCATATTAAGGTTATTGATATGTCTACACAAAGTTTTGGTTGTTTAAGGAGAGGAGAAATTTTAAGAATGCACAGAAAAAAGGGAGTGGCATTTGATTAAGTTTGACTCTTTTTAGGCTAAGTCCATTCCACTTCCTCCTATGAAAGTCTGTTGGTCCCTGCTACTCAGTTTACAGTATAATATACTGTTACATAATCTGAAATGATCCATGGAATATTATCTCAAACTCATCATCACATGCAAGACTTTTAGGTTAGAAAGGATTGTGGTAACGTTTACTCTCCGCTTCTTAAGGTCAAGTTTGGATGGGCCAAACATGTTTTTATGTCCAAGGGTAGTTGTAATGGTACATGCCTGCAACATGTCAGAGCTAGTTAATGGAGATTTTTTTCCCAAAGGCCAACAGAAACATTTGCACATGCTAGTGGTGGATGTCTGTAGTTTATGCAGTAAAGCCAATGGTCAAAATCACAAGCTGAAAATTACCCAGAAGACACAACAGTGTTACATGGCTAACTTAAGGCTTGGATTTTGATGGGGCATCAGTGCATCAGAGCTGAACCAAAGTGCTTAAGACTCAAACTACCACTAGAGTGTTGGATGCTAATGGATACATACTTTGCCAGTTGGAAATGGAGAAATTTGTTTTCTGTTGCATCTGAAAATTGGCACAATGCACAAGAGTCAGTTTTGGGTTTGTACTGAGATACGTCCAAAATATGCCAAAGTAAAATTTTTTTGATCTGTAAATAGCTTTGGTGGTAGTGATAATTAGGCTTGTGTTATTTTAAGAATAAATCTAGTATGTGTTACCTGTTTGTTAAGTAAGTTCAAATTACAGGACACCTTTCCATGCTGATGTCTTCAGATCTTATAGTTGGTCTGCAAATGTTTGTGGTCGTAAACGATGGGTGTTTTACCCACCTGGAGAAGACCAATATTTGAGAGACCCATTTGGAACACCTATATACGATATAGATTCTTCAGACCTCAGGTAATTTTTCTCATCTACTAACATGACTTTTCCTTTTGTGTCTTGGTTACAATTTGTAAATGGATAGCTGTATTAGATTCATTTATGTTGTTGAGAGATGAATTTTTTTAGAACGGAATTAATTTTTCTATATACATAGACCCAATTTTACAATACCCCTATTGTCCAATGGCACAAACTTAAGACACTTGATAGAAAAAAACCCTATAGCTCTATGTGTGCTTCACTGGGCCTCTGGTGGCAAATTTAGTTGCAGTTTTTACTGGCTTGACCAGCTGTAAGACAGACGAGCTGGGACGGCTTATGCAGCTACTGCACTTTAGGATAGATGCTTGGAGCCAGAGCCTGGTGGAGCCAAACAAATTTTTGGAGAAAGATTTTATAATGTGGATGTGGCACCTAAAGGTTCAAGAGTAAAGGGGTTATGAATAAGAAAGGACTTTTCCTCACAGGGCCATGGGCTGTAGTTTTTGGATATCACAATATTACATAGGAATAGTATTTCTGGGCTCAGCCTGTGTCGCTCCATGAAATAGGTTCCTTTGATACTATTTCTAGGTATAAATATTGCTATTCATACCAGAGAAAAAGAGAAACATTAGTGCCAAGGTAAATGGCTCGCTCACCTTGTAATAAAAGGTGTCGGTATATATAAAGAGCGAGTGAATACCACTACCAGAGGTACCCTGCCATTTAGCTTCTTCCTTCGCCAAAACCCCATCAACAGAGGAGCCGCACTATAGCCCCGCTACCCTCTACTACTACAGTGAGCGCCTCTGACGACGTTCCTTCTGATAGCGTCACCGCCATTACACGGGTCTTGCTTGTGCTCTTTGTTTTTGCGCTCACTTTGGATTTATCTTCTGTTTTTACGATGGATCAAGCTTCTGCATCAAAGTTAAGTACTGCTGTTATGGTTTTTTTATCTCATTATACGGATGTTTTCCATTTTATTATGTTTAGGAGGAGATTAGGTAGCGTGAGCTTCATGGTTCCCGCGCCGACCTTAGCAGTACTTTTTATTATTCCATAACTGTTTTATTGTATTTTTCATGCAGTCAGCTTGAATTTATTCAGTTTAGCCTTTCACGGGGTCCCCCTACTCCGTCCGCATGTTTCGGATCGTAGCCTAGCCTAGTCAGATCCCGATTCGTTAGGAGTCTCTCCCTTACGTTAGGACCTAGTCCCTTCGTTTTATGTCCTAGCTCCTAGTCTCCTGCCCCCTTATTTGGTATGGCATACCGACTAGCCGCCTTAGGGTTAGGCTAACACACCCGAGTTGCCAGACTTGCAATTAGCCTACCCCTCCTGGACACCCTTTCTTACGCTGTTTTAGTATCACCCCCCCCTCCCCCTCCCCCCCCCCCCCCCCCCCTGTGTTAAACTAGCTTATATTTTATTACTTTATTATTTTGTCATTTTATATTTATATGTATGTTTCTAAGGATATTTATTGGTGTGCGCTATGTGCGGCTTCAGGGCTGGTTGGCCCCTTGCGATCATTGGCCTTACATACCACGTGTCTGTTCATCCGGCTGGGAAGGTTTCCAGTTGACCGCGTACAAGCCACCCCGTTGCTGACCTCCTCCCCCCCTCCTCCCTCTCCCCCCCCGCTCCATACCCACCCACCACGGTGGAGTGATGACTCTCTCGCTACGCAGCTAGCTATCCGAGTCCGCATGAGAGGGGGAGTTCTCTCAGAGGTAGGTGGGGGCGGATACATTCAGCGCTTGGGCTGGCCGTACTCAGTCGCCTTGCTCGGGGCTCGGGGACTCTCCCCCCTCCCTCACTGCACCGTACTACGGTGAGCCACCAGGCAAGGGAGGTGGGACCACCTCCCCTCCGCCCCCCGCATTCCCCACCCACCACCCTAGTACTCCCTTCTCTCCGCTCCAGCGGTCTCAGCTCCGGCCAACACCGGACCTGACTCGAGACTGTTTAGTCATAGGCCTCGGCCTTAGGGTATCATCCACCGTACATGTGTACAGTTGTTTTCCCATTATATATAGCATTACACACAACCTAGTTTGTTTATGTCTGGTATGTCACGCTTGGGTTTTCTGTTCCACTGTCTCGCTTCCGCTCTTGCAGTGGCTTGCGGCATACTCCGGCCCCTGGTGGAGTTGATTCATATCTCTCCCCCTCTTATATACACGGAGCTAAGTGCAGCAGTTACCTTGACATAGCTACACTGGTCTGGTTCTCCGGAGCCACTCCGGCACTATGAACCTTGTTATTTTGCATATGTGACTGCATGCATACATATATATACGTATTCCTCTTGGTAGTAGGCTCCACTCCGGCGCCTACTACATTAGACTTATAACATTAAGTTCTATAACATTAAGTTCTATAACCTCCCTGGAGGTTGTCATGATACTCATGTATCCTTTGACTTACAGGTCATCTGTTGCCAGGAAACCGGCTGTAACGCCGTCTTGCAGGACCCCTGCGGCCATGAAGTCTGCCGCTCCCACGCCGGGTGCGCCATGCGAGTCGATGACTACTTGGTTTGGCATCACGACAACTGCCACACTTGCTACGCCTTGGTCGAAGCAGCCTCTACTGGGGTAAGTCTCCATTATCAATGGCACTGAGTCCATTCGTTCGCTTAATATATTCACTTACGTGCATATTTTCGAATTGAATTGTTTTGATTCATACAATTCAATCGTCTTCTCTCTATGGCTAACTCTAACCCTTCTTACAGGTTTTGGAAGCGGAGAGGGTAGCAGCCTTAACATCCTTGAAGGCCTGTGTTGGAGGTTTCGGGAGGAATTCTCCCAAAGACCGCCCGTACATCTTGGCCCAGGACATGGCTGACCTAGTCTTCCCCGGCACGAAGAGGGGCTCGGTCGTGGACCCCCAAGTTGCCGCTCCGCTCATCGAAGACATCCAGGCTATGGTCTCGCTTCAGGCGGAAGGGGACCTGACAGAGGACGTCGCAGAGGACGTAGCGACCCTCAACTTGGACTTAGAGCCCATGACTGTAGATGTCATGGGCCCAGGTAAGGGTGTACTTGAGGCAGGTCCAGTAGGGGCTCAAGGACTTTCCTTGAGTCCTTCTCCTTCTATCCCTTCCACTTTCACTTCTTTCCGGGGCTTCACAGAGAAGCAGAGGTCGGTACGACCAAAAACTTCTTCAGTGATCCCTAAGGTCAAGTCCTCTACGAACTTCAAACCCAAGCCGAAGTCGCTGCCAAAGAAGTCAGCCCCTTCGTCTATCCAGAAGTCCTCGGCTCATCATCCCGGTGCTGATAAACCTAAGGTTGTTTCTTCTTTGGCTCCGCGGTCCCCCAAGCATAGGTCTCGGAAGGAGAAGACCCAGTCTTCCTCCTTCGACCCCTTAGCTTTCTCCTCCAATATCTTGGAGAGGGTGGGAGACGTCGTCAGGAACCTATTCAACACTAGGTTTCAGGAGATGTTCTCCCAGCTTTCCAGCACGGTCGAGGCCTCAGGTCAGTCGATCCAATCCCTGTTGGAGAGGATGGCTGCCCAGGAAAATGCTATGAAGGGCATCAGGGACTCGCTGTGGCGGCAGGCCCCTCTCATTCTGGTCAGGTAGCAATACCTGCCGTCATACCGGATTCGTCTAAGCTCCCGGACTTTAAGCCTAACAACCCATGGAGGATTGCGGCATACGCTCCGTTTGTGAACGGTATGCTCTCCATCGAAGGTATTGGGACTCGGAGGTTGGAAGACTTCGAGTGCTATCCCAAGAACCTTCAACCTCCATTCAAGGGCTATGTCAGGTTAACTGACGCAGCCATGATGCGAGAGGATAAGGTCCCGAAGGAGACCGTCATCCTCCCTCGGGAACAGGCGCAGCAGTCTTGGCTAAGGAGTCTGGAGGAGTGGGAGTGTGAGAACACTCGCCTCACAGCCTTCAAAAGCCCTTTCACCATTTTTACCATGGTGGAAGGCACTCCGCTCCCACTTACCTATAAGGTAGTGGAAGCTACATACCAGGCAGCTCTTAAGGACGAGCCTATGCCTCAGCTCCGGGAGACGGAGCCGACCTCTCTTCTGATCCCCGGATCAGAAAACTACTTCGAGGGTGCAGCACCCACCTTCACAGTAGGGAAGCTGAAACCCGACTGCGCCACAACGCTTTTCAGCGAGAGGCTCCCCAGGCTGTCTGAATTACTAATTCAGACTGAGTTCGACGCTCGGACCAGGCTCAGCAGGTCTCTCTCATCCTTGACGATAGCGGAGATGACGGCTCTTGTTTACGAACAAGAGCCGTTATTTAAGGTCATGGCAAAGTCGTTGCTGCATACAATGCAGTGCGACTTCTATGACTTTGTCGTCGCAAGGAGGAACTGCAGAAAGCATGTTCTGGGTGAGGCTACCATCCGCAACGAGCCTAACAGGCTCATCGCTGCTTCAATTTGGGGAATAGACCTCTTCCCTGCTCCGGTAGTGGCAGAGGTGCTGCACGAGGCCTCTAAGGTGAACCAGAGCCTGAAGGTCAGATGGGGTTTAGTTAATAAGCGTAAACCGGAATCCTCCGGAACTAACCCCAGGTTGAAAAAGAAGCCTAGGAAGTTCCAGTCCTTCCAGGCTTCACAACAGGCTCTGGTCCAGGCAGTACAGGTACCTCAGGTACCACAGCACTCCACTTCAAGGGCTCACCCACAACAGCAGTATCTGATTGTGGCTCAACCACCCCACAGCCCCAGCCATCAACCTCCTTTGCTGTCTCACCAGCCTATAACTTGGCTTTTGAGGCTCAGGCCTTTCAGCCCTTTAATAGGTTTGCCAGAGGCAGTCGGGCAAGGGGTGCCTCTCGACATCGAGGATCCGGCAGGGCCACCAGCAGGGGCAGAGGTTTCCGGGGAACACGGGGAGGCCGCCCATCCGCAAACCAGCAGTGAGAGTCCCAAGGTAGGAGGGAGGCTGTACCTCTTCCGCCAACAGCGGGGGTTCAGCCCTTGGGCTCAAAGCATAGTGACCAAAGGTTTGGGTTGGAGTTGGACAGAAGGTCCTCCTCCACCCAACAATTTCTACCAAAAACCAACAGCGGAATTGATAGAGTATACCCAAGATCTTCTTCTCAAAGGAGTAGTATCAAGGGTCAAGAACTTAAAATTTCAAGGACGCTTGTTCAGCGTGCCAAAGAAAGACTCGGGAAAGCAAAGAATCATCCTGGACTTGTCACACCTAAACTTATTCATTCCTTGCGACAAGTTCAGAATGCTGACCGTTTCGCAGGTACGGACCTTACTTCCCCGTGGGGCCGTCACACCCTCTATAGATCTTACATATACCTATTATCATGTTCCAATAGCCAGACACTTCCGCCCGTTCCTAGGCTTCAAGCAAGGAAACAAAGCTTATTCTTTCAAGGTAATGCCTTTCGGGCTCAACATCGCCCCCAGAATATTTACGAAACTGGCGGAGGCGGTAGTTCAAGAGTTGAGGTCTCAAGGAATAATGCTAGTAGCGTATCTAGACGATTGGCTCATATGGGCAAAGTCCCCCAAAGAATGCCAAAAGGCAACGGTCAAAGTAATCAAGTTTCTGGAACATCTGGGATTCCAAATAAACAAAACCAAGTCCAGACTAACACCAGAATCTCGGTTCCAGTGGTTAGGCCTGCAATGGGCCTTGGACTTACATACTCTGTCAATCCCGCCGTTGAAAAGGAAAGAAATAGCCAAGGCTACAAGGCAATTTCTCAAACAACGACAAACTTCCCAGAGGAACCAAAAAAGGATCTTAGGCTCACTCCAATTTGCCTCGGTCACGGACATTCTTCTGAAAGCCAGACTGAAGGACATAAACAGGGTCTGGCGTTCAAAAGCAAACTGGAGGTCCCGGGACAAATAAGCTTCTATCCCGGTGATCTTGAGGAAACGTCTCCAACCATGGACACAAGTGAAGAACCTATCAAGGGCAGTACCCCTTCAGTTCCCCCCCTCCGTCTCTATTGATCCACACGGATGCGTCTCTAAGCGGGTGGGGAGGTTACTCACAGTACAAAAAGGTCCAGGGAACCTGGTCCTTACCATTCCACCAGCTACATATCAATGTACTGGAACCCATGGCAGTGTTTCTTACTCTGAAGAGGCTCCGGCCACACAAGAAATTGCATGTCAAACTGGTCCTAGACAGTGCAGTGGTAGTCCACTGCATAAACAGGGGCGGATCCAAATCAAGTCACCTGAATCATGTCCTGATAGCCATTTTTTCTGTGGCGGACAAGAACAATTGGCACTTGTCGGCCACCCACTTAGCAGGGGTGAGGAATGTAGTAGCAGACGCTCTGTCACACTCTGCCCCTCTAGAATCAGAATGGACTCTGGACAACGAGTCATTCAAATGGATATGTCAGAAAATCCCGGGGCTTCAGGTGGATCTCTTTGCCACAGAGTCAAATCACAAGCTCCCTTGCTATGTGGCACCCAACCTGGACCCTCTGGCTTATGCCATGGACGCCATGGCAATGGATTGGAATGCATGGAAGAAGATCTACCTGTTTCCTCCGGTGAATCTCCTTCTGAAGGTCCTGAACAAACTAGGATCGTTCAAGGGCCGGGTGGCTCTAGTAGCTCCCAATTGGCCCAGAGCAATTGGTTCCAACTACTTTCTAGAGTTGGGACTCTGGCCCCTACAGATTCCCAATCCCAAACTGACCCAGTTAGTGCAAACAAAGACTGTGTCCGCTTCCTCAAGGATTCAGAAAGCCCTAACTTTATGGATTTCATGAAGTTTGCAGCTCACAGGAACGGTAACATCGATCCCCAAAATATTGCATTTCTGGAATCAGATTAAAAGGGAATCTACCTTACGTCAATATGACTCAGCCGTTAAGAAACTAGCTTTGTTTCTTAGAAGCTCTAATACATGTATAATGACCACAAATTTGGCCATTTCCTTCTTCAGATCATTGTTCGAGAAAGATCTTGCAGCAAGCACAATTACTACTACCAAATCAGCTCTTAAAAAGATCTTCCAGTTTGGTTTTGGTATAGACCTAACAGATTCTTACTTTTCCTCTATACCAAAAGCTTGTGCTAGACTTAGACCCACAGAGAGGCCTAAGTCAGTTTCTTGGTTCTTGAATGACGTTCTTAAGTTGGCCTCAGAAATAAATAATGAATCATGTGATTATATAACCCTCCTGAGAAAAACTCTATTTTTATTAAGTTTAGCATCAGGAGCAAGAATTTCAGAACTGTCGGCTCTTTTGAGAGATCCAGGTCACATTGAATTCCTCCCATCAGTAGAAGTACTTCTCTCTCCAGATCGTCAATTTTTGGCCAAAAATGAGGATCCACAAGAAAGATGGACTCCATGGAAAATCTTACCACTCCCCCAGGACAAGTCCCTATGTCCGGTTAACTCCTTAAGGACTTACTTGGGTAGAACAACCTTAAAGTCTTCAGGTCCCTTATTCATCAGGGAGAAGGGTGGTACGATTTCCTTAAAAGGCATCAGACAACAAATCTTGTACTTTATTAAACAAGCCAACCCGGAATCCTTCCCACAGGCTCATGATGTTAGGGAACTTGCCACATCTATCAATTATTTTCAACATATGAATTTTGACGATCTTAAGAAATATACAGGCTGGAAATCTTCAACAGTCTTTAAGCGCCACTACTTAAAGTCCTTAGAGGCCCTTAAATTCTCAGCAGTGGCAGCTGGAAACACAGTTTCCCCTGACACTGCTTAATATTCTTTTTTATCTTTCACTGTATCCTTCCCTTCTGCCTGCCTCACTGCACCCTTGCTTAGCTAGTTCGCCTCTAGTTTACATAATTGCCTTGGATGTTATTGTTTTTACGTTGTTACTTGTGCTAGGGCTCAGTTCCCTCGCTTGTTTGTATGATTATCAACTTAATTATCTCTGTTTCCTAAATGTTTTACTTTTAAGTACCTTGATGTTTTTTGGACTAGTACCCTTAAGTCTTTAAGCTAAGTAATTTTAAGTTGGTAAAATATACTTTACCTTTCACTTGTACCTTTTTGTACTTTTAAGTTGTACATTATACTAATTAACCTTACTAGTGTTTGTTTTACCTGCTAATTTTAGTATTTTGTATTTTATTCCAAGCTTGGTGGAGCTAATTCTCTGGCACTATTTCACGGAGCGACACAGGCTGAGCCCAGAAAAGGGATTTTGACGAAGGAAAAATCTATTTCTGGGTGAGAGGCCTGTGTCGCCCAGTGAAATCCCACCCTGTATCTGTATTCCTCACCCTGCTTAACCCAAGCTTGGGTACTATCTTCAGGAATGACGTCAGAGGCGCTCACTGTAGTAGTAGAGGGTAGCGGGGCTATAGTGCGGCTCCTCTGTTGATGGGGTTTTGGCGGAGGAAGAAGCTAAATGGCAGGGTACCTCTGGTAGTGGCATTCACTCGCTCTTTATATATGCGGACACCTTTTATTACAAGGTGAGCAAGCCATTTACCTTGGCATTAACGTTTCTCTTTTTCTCTGGTATGAATAGCAATATTTATACCTAGAAATAGTATCAAAGGAACCTATTTCACTGGGCGACACAGGCCCCTCGCCCAGAAATAGATTTTTCCTTCGTCAAAATCCCTTATGTAGGTGTGGATGATGAATGTTACATTACATTTTCCCCACCTTCATTCTGGGACTGAAAACATTTGGAATACTGCTGCATGGGGTCAACTAAGATGTTCAGAGATTTATTGCTCAAAAAGGTGGAAGTAAGTCTCTAAGAAATTTATAAAAAAAATCTCCAGAAATAGCTGTATGAGAAAGGAAATTGCAGAAAAAGTTCCTGCTAAAGATCAGACTGAAACAGCCCCAATTCCAGAACATGAAACTTTCCCTTACAATGCTTGGTTTCAGACAGTTTTCAGGATCTGAATATACATAGATAGAAGAAAGTCTTTCCAGGACTTTATTTGTCTTCAAAATAAAGTAATAAAAATGATAATGAAGCTTGAAACAGGGAGATGTTTTGAATCTTTGCAGCAAGATTAATTGGTAGGGTTCTACTTAGGATTAAGCAATTATAAACTGATGGATTTGTTTTAAAAAGTTGAATTTTATTTTTGAAAGTTGTAATTTATCTTCATTTTCTTTATTTTTGCAGTGACTCATCTAAATACCCAAAAGCAGCATCTGCTAGTGGACGACTTGAAGTTATTCAGGAGCAAGGTGAAACTATATTTGTGCCTTCAGGCTGGCATCATCAAGTTTGGAATCTAGTAAGTTTATTTGTTTCTTCAAAATTAAATGCATATCAACTACAGTGGTACCTCGAGATAAGAAAGGCTCAACTTACTAAAAACTCGAGATACGAAAGCTAATACCACAAATTTTATGGCTCTACATACGAAAATTGCTCAAGATACGAAAGGTTGTTGCTGTAAAGTCCGAGATTTGCCCGGACCACCGATAACAATTTTGAAACTCGCGTAGACTCGCCACCATCCTCCTGCTCTCCCATTGGTTCCTGATGCTAGTCACCGCCATGAGATCCTTCTCTCCTATTGGTCAGCATCCCTCCCATCGTGCATCTACTACGTAGCGGCGTGCTTCTTCGGCCACTGCACGGCATCATCTGTATCGTTCGCACGCGGTATTCGTTCGTTCTAACGATTTCGTTTATTAATGTAAATTTGTTAGTGATTTCGTTGTAGTAGTATACTTTATCGTGTTGTGTGAGAACTTTACTCCATACTTACACGTACTACATAACATAATTACGTACAGTATACAGTAGTACCTCGAGATACGAAAGGCTCAACTTACGAAAAATCCAAGTTACGAAAGCCAATGCGAAAAATTTTACTGCTCTACATACGAAAAGTTTTCAAGATACGAAAGGTTGTTGCTGTAAAGTCCTGAGATTCGCCCGGACCACCGAGAACAATTTTAAAACTCCCGCGCCGCCAACTGAGTAAACTCGCCACCATCCTCCCGCTCTCCCATTGGTTCCTGATGCTAGTCACCCCATAAGGTCCTGCTCTCCTATTGGTCAGCATCTACCCCTTGTGCTTCAAGTATTCTATTGGTAAAAGGTTGCTGTAAATTGAAAAACTTGTTCATGCAATACATTTAATAAAGAAAACATTAGGTAAAGATAGAATAAAGAATAGAAATGAATGGTTATTATACTGTTTGGTAGTTTCAGTAGTTGAAGAGAGAGAATGAAAATTTATGGCTTACTGTGTAAAAGTGATTGCTTGGCGATCGTTCGATACTCGTAAGTGCTGGATGTAAACAGACGTTTGGAAGCTTTTTTTGTTTGTTTATTATAGTTAATGGTTACTTAATAATTATTTGAAATGAGTACATGCAATACATTTAATAAAAAAAATTGTGAATTAGATATCATAAAATATAAAATAAATCAGACTGCCAACAAATACGTATTTTTTAGAATTTTTCTTCTGTTTTATTATTACGTTACGTATACGCATGTTTCATTATAGCTGTCGGTAACTCGGTATCTTCATTAGGTAAAGATAGAATAAAGAATAGAAATTAATGGTTATTATACTGTTTGGTGGTTTCATTAGTTGAAGAGAGATACTAATGACAATTTATGGCTTACTGTGTGCTAGGAAAAATGATTGCTTGGCGCTCGTTCGATACTCTAAGATGGGTAAGAGCTGGATGTAAACAATCGATCGGAAGGTTTGTTTTTTGTTTGTTTGTGTATTATAGTTAATGATTAATTAATAATTATTTGAAATGAGTACATACTGATTATTTATACATTTTATTGGCATATTCTAAGCTTTTAGCTCTTAGGTTTAGATGTCAGAATCATAGACTAGGCTACAGTAGCAACCACTAACATAGGCTAGGCTTATTGCTAAGGGACATATGCTAAAGTCCTAATATATGCAGTAAAAATGGGGTTGAACATTACATGCAGTTGAATATTACTCAAGTATGTACAGTATTTTGCCTTTTTGGAGTCATATTTCTTCCGTCGTAACCCTAGAACATGTGTTTTAGGCCTGGAAATGTAATTTACTGGGGTGTTTTTGGAGGGCTTGGAATGGATTAGCCACATGTAAAATGTGTTCCAAGTTACGAAAAACTCATAATACGAAGGCCGTCTCGGAACGGATTAATTTTGTATCTCGAGGTACCACTGTATATGTAGTCATGGGTCCCAAGAAACTTGAAATTTACGGAAAGAAGAGGATGCTCTCTTTGGAAACGAAGATGGATCATCAAGAAGTAAGAAGCGGCTGGTATGCAACTGAGTGTGATCGCCAAGGAATACGACCGAAATCCGTCGACAATAGGCGCCATCCTTAAGCAGAAGGATGCCATCAAAGCAGCTACACCTTCCAAGGGCGTCATTATTTTGTCCAGCAAGAGGACCCACGTGCACGACGAGATGGAAAGATTTTTTCTTGTCTGGATAAAAGACAAAGAAATCGCTGGCGATATGATAATGGAGACGGCAATCTCCCACAAGGCCAGCGCTATTTTCGGCAATTTGATTGCCCAGGCCGAAGACGACGGAGGAGAAGGGACATCAACGCCAACCCCAGACTTCAAGGCTTCGCATGGGTGGTTCGAGAAATTCCGTAAACGGACTGGCATCCATTCGGTGGTGCGGCATGAGAAGGCTGCCAGCTCGGACACGAAAGCGGCCGAAGCCTTTAAAAAGACGTTCGACGAGATGATGACCAAGGAAGGCAGTTCTCAGCAAGTCTTCAACTGTAATGAGACTGGCCTTTTTTGGAAAAAAATGCCTCGTCGGACGTGCATCATGGAGGAAAAGAAGAAGCTACCCAGGCATAAGCCTATGAAAGGCAGGCTTATGCTCGCACTTTGTTCGAACACCAGTGGGGATTGCAAGGGGAAGCCCCTACTGGTCTATCATTCCGAGACTCCTCAAACCTTCAAGGCCCACAAAGTGATTAAGGAGAAGCTTCCAGTGATGTGGAGGGCTAATGCAAAAGCCTGGGTAACGAGGCTTTTGTTCACGGAGTGGGTGAATCTGTGTTTCGGCCCGACAGTGAAGAAATTCTTGGAAGAGAAGCTCCTCCCTCTGAAATGCCTGCTGGTGTTGGACAGTGCCCCTGCTCACCCTCCTGGCCTCGAGGAAGATATCCTAGCGGAGTATTCCTTCATCAAGGTTCTATATCTTCCGCCTAACACCACCCCTCTCCTCCAGCCCATGGACCAGCACGTGATATCGAACTTAAGAAGCTGTATACGAAACATCTTTTCAAGAGATGTTTCGACATCACCGATACCACAAACCTCACCTTGCGTGAATTGTGGAAGGAGCATTTCGATGTTGTGGTATGCATCCGACTCATTGACCAAGCTTAGCAGGAGGTTTCGAGGCGAACCTTGAATTCCTCGTGGAGGAAACTCTGGCCTGATGCCGTACCCGCCCAAGACTTCGAGGGATTCAACATGGGCAAAGCTGGTGCTGCAGATTCAGAAACAGTTGACGATCCTGAAACTGTTTTGCAACCAGATCTTGACGAGATCGTTGCACTCAGCAAGTCCATGGGGCTGGTCATCGACGAGGATGACATCAACGACCTTCTCGAGGAGCACCAAGAGGAGCTTACGACGGATGACCTGAAGGAGTTGGAGGCCATGCAACATAACGTCGTTCAAGAGG
This sequence comes from Macrobrachium nipponense, assembly GCF_015104395.2. Classification (NCBI taxonomy): domain Eukaryota; kingdom Metazoa; phylum Arthropoda; class Malacostraca; order Decapoda; family Palaemonidae; genus Macrobrachium; species Macrobrachium nipponense. The sequence goes on from NC_087200.1 coordinate 64,199,953, forward strand.
AGTTCTCTAGCAGTGGCGAGGAGGAGGAGGACGACCCTATGACAACGGCAGAAATTAAGGATGTTCTAGCTGCTTTTCATAAAGTGCAATCATTTGTAGAAAAAAGACACCCTGAAAAGGCTTACACAGGTCGTATGCTTGCGCAGTTCGATGACGCTTGCCTGAGTCGTTTCAGGAACATTGTGAAAAGTAGGCAAGAGCAATCTTCCTTGGATAGTTATCTTTTAAAGAGGCCTTTAGTACTAGCAGGAGTAAGCAAAAAGGAAGAACCAAGTGATACTAAAAAACAGAAAGTTGAAAGTGGTGATGAAGTTGAAATTTTGTATACAAAAAAAAAAAAAAATTGTACATAAAGTATAAAAAAAAAAGTAAAAAAAAAAAAATGTAAAAAAAAAAAAATGAAAAAAAAGAAAAGAAAAACAAGTTTTTTATTTTAGTTTTTTGTAAAGTTAAGTGTTACAGTTTTGTTAATGCGTTTCGTAAAGTTTAATTTATGTATGTTTTCCTTACATTTTTTTATGTGTTTCATAAAGTTAACTGTACGTACAAATCTGCCGTCTGTCCTCCTCCTCTTTCGCCACTTTCAGAGATAGCCTCACTCGAAAGGTAAGCTTCCACATTTTACCACATACGTACAGTATTTCTTGTATACCATGTACACTAATACACTTTATTTACAGGTAATTAGCAGTACATATTAAGTTAGGTATTGAATGGTCCAAATTGTTGTAGTATTTCATTGTTTATAGGTCAATTTAGCTTTATTATGAAATTTACTGGGGTGTTTCTGGGATCGACCTGTGTCGGCCGGTGAAAAATCCCTGTAGCTCATTTTTCAAGTATAAATACTTCTAGATATACCAGAGAAAAAGCTAGCAAGTTATGCTGAAGTTACTACCCTCAGCGCGATCACCACGAAGGGTGTCGGTATAAGTAAAGGGGCGTTGTGGAAACCACAATACACAGGGCCTTCGCCACTTAGAAGATTCCTTCCCAAAATCCCCTTCCACAGTGGGAGCCACTACAACGAAACCCACCGACAACTCCTCTCGCCACTACTACTAATACCCACGCGCTCTTCTCATTCCTGTACTAGAGATTGTGTGTGATCCACGCTCTTTTGTTGCTCCAGGATTTTTCCCTGTATTCTCTTGTTGATGGCTTCGCAAGGTTCTTCTGCTTCCAAGTTGAGTATACCCCAATTTGTGTTTTCATATAGCATTTAGTTGTGAATGATATAATTTTACTGACTTGGCCCCTCAAAGATGTGTTGTGGGTGCCGCCGGCTGAGCGGCCATTTTGGGTAGTCGGTGCAGCGCGAGGGAATTTCACACACCAATCTATTGAAGATATAAATTATGTTAAGGTTAATTTGAGATGGAACTGACACTCGTCCCAACCGTGGATTCATTCGGTTAAAAGTAGTTATCTAACGTACACTTTAGTAAAAATTCACCCCATGAGTTCGCGTAGGGGACGGGCGTCAGTCCCTATTTTATTTACAGTTATACTGTAATTAGTATTATATAGTTTATTATATATATGTGTTGTTCATGTACATGACCTAATACTAGAGGCAGTTGAGTTGGCCCTATTCCTCTCCCTCAAAGCCAATCTAGCCTAGGCTAGGCTTGGCGAGTAGCCTATGTGTTCCTTCCTAACACCTTGCACATAGTAGGACTTACCTTCTGGCCGGTCTAGACTGATAAGTTAGTCTAGTAGGTTTAGTAGAGTTCATTCCCGCCCTACCGGTCTGGGTCGAAAAATTTGTCCTAGTAGGTTTGGTTGAGGAACATCGTCCTTCTTAGTTGGCCAAAGGGGCTACAGGCCTACCTTGCCTAGTACGGTGGTAACCCGGAACACTGATAACGACCCCAAGTGGGGTATCGTTCCATTTTCCTTACCTAATTCTCAGGCAACTCTTCCACAAAACCTCTTTATGTTTATTTGTATGAATATTCATTGTGTGGCTGGTCGTTTAAGCCTGGCCTACCTGGCATAGCCTCTTGATCGGGTGTGACCACTACTAATCGCGACGAGCCACGGCCAGTCTGTGAGTCTCCAAAGGAGAGGTAGGCTATATAGCCTAGAATTAGGTCCACCCCTGATTGGGTGGGAGCCAGGCGATCACTACCAGCCATGCATACTAACCCCTCCCCTCCCCCTCCTTCCAGAAGGAGGGGAGGGAGGAGGGGTTACCATTATCCATGTAGACTTGACCTATTACGCTCCGTGATGTTGCTCCTGCGACCCTGTGGTCTACCACCGCATCAGTCGTTCGGGTTGCGCCAAACGTGGCATGACAGCAACTTCGGGCTGAAACGTCTCACTCTTTGTATTTCTACCGCTCCGGTAGGGGTGGGGGTAGAGGAAGGAACAATCCTCCTACTATATAGCTAACAGAGCCAGAGGGAATCTCCCCCTCCGGCCCATGGCTTCACCCCCCTGCCCCTTCCGGCATATACAGGGAACAGGGAACCGATTCGTTGCCTAGGCGGAGCTCCGGCGATAGTTCTACTTACAGCTCCGGTCTCCTGAGGGACCGGTCGAGTGGATTACTTCACACTCGCTGTTCAATTACTAAAGTTAGTATGGCCGAAACTCAATTTCATCCCTTTCCAAGCTCCGGCAAGGAAGAGGAATAAGCATGTTCGTGTATGGTATACGTACCCATCTGTCTCCGCCGTATGTGCCGAATAGAAATATTTATGCGAGGAAGAAGGATCCGTCCTACCCTTCCGGCATAGGCGGATGGCAGGTTTTACAATAACAAACCTGGACATTCTCCAGGAATGGGAATGAGACTAGACCATACAAACAAAAGTTAAAAGTGTACTTTATTCTTTGTAGACATTATCATGTATACATCTAAGTTTAACTACTAGAATAAGATGCATGCACTCTCCGGAGTTATCCCCGTTACCGAAGTTCAGGACTCATAAACACATTGCATTACAGATGGTCCGTTGTCAGTCGGAGGGTTGCCACGCTTCGCTGGGCAACTCTTATGGCCACCTAGTTTGCAGATCTCACACCAACTGCGCAGTGCCGCTGGATTACTACGTAGTCTGGCACCCGGACGCCTGCACCATTTGTTATGAAATGGTGATGACCTTGTCTGATGAGCAGGTGAGTAACGCTTTTAATCAAAGGTGTTATATGCTTAACATGGTATTATGTATTAAATTATATATTTAACATAATTCTTCCTTCCAGACGAAACACTAACATGAGTTTCTCTTAACAGGCAGACCTGGCCTCCCGCCACGAAGCGAGGGTAGCTCTCCGGAAGTGGGTCGCGGGGTTCGGTAAGAACGCGCCTAAGGGACAGCCATACGTGCTGGATGCTAGGCTGTGCTCCCTGCTTTTTTCAGGAGCCACAGCGACAACGGCCGTTCCAGCTAACACCGCCGAACCCCTCATCGAGGCCATTCGAGTTGCGACGATGCCAGGACCTGAGGAACAGGAGGACTTAATGGAAGAAGTGGCGGCCATGAATATCCATTCTGAACCTATGACCATGGACGATCAGGTAGGTGGGGAGGTAAGTAAGCAGAGTCTCATCTTTAGCCCTACTCCTTCTTCCTCTTCTTCCTTCAGGGGCTTCTCAGGGCCCTCTCCTAAACTAATAGGAGCGCTTTCTGTCGCCCCGAAAGTAAAGTCTGTTAGACCTAAGACTCTAAAGAAGGTCTCCAAACCAGCTCCGCCAGTGGCGAAGTTGTCCTCGGCCCCCCAGCTGTCAACATCCTTCGGCCCATCGCCTGCTGCCATGAACCCCTCCCCTACTATGGGGACAGTAATAACACCTGTTCATATGGCGGCAGAGCACACGTTTGATCCTGAAGCCTTCACTAGCCTTCTCCTGGAGAAAGTTAGTGGAGTTATTGACCAAAGGCTAGAGGCTGCACGTCTCTCCTCGGCCCCAGACTCCTCCGGCCAAGCTTTCTTGTCACTGACAGAAAGAATTAGGCCGCTGGAGGAGATGCTTCCCGGAATTCTCCACTCCGGAGCTCCAGCCCTTTCTATGATAATGCCAGACGCATCTAAGCTCCCCGCATTCGATAAGGAGAACCCGTGGAGACAGGCTCTGCATGCTCCGTTCTCCGACGGAAAGTTAACGATTGAAGGATGTGGAACCCGGCCCATCGAAGATTTTGAGTTCTTCCCACCCGGGCTTCAGTTTCCCTTCCCAGGATTCGTGAGGTTGGCGAAAAATGCTCTTGTGAGGGTCTATAAGGTCCCTAAGGAAACGGTCATCTTTCCTAGGGAGCAGGCCCAAGCAACTTGGGTTCGCTCCCTCACTGATTGGGGCTGCGTCAACACAAAGTTGACGCCTCACAAGGGAAAGTACACAATTTTCGTGACCTCAGATGGTGTTCCGTCACCTTGTACCTCCAAGGTGGCGGAGTTAACACTGCAAACAGCAACGGAGGACAAACCGATGCCAGTGCTAAGGGAAACAGAGGCTACCTCCCTCTTGCTACCCACCGGAATGGACTTTTGGGCGGACGCTCCGGCCACGTTTACTACTGGTAAACTAGACCTGGATTGCGCCTCCGACCTTTTCTCTGAAAGACTGCCGAGAATTCCGGATCACTTGGTGAAGGCGAAGTTCGAGGCCAGGAACAGGCTGGCTAGATCCACCAACTCTGTCACAGCGGCGGAGCTAGTAGCCACCACTTAAGAAGAGGAGCAAGTCTTCAGAGTCCTGGCAAAAGGACTGCTGCAGACCTTTCAGGCGGATCTGTACAACTTTGCTATAGTCAGAAGGGCTTGTAGGAAGCACGTACTGGCGGGGGGCCTCAATCAAACATGAGCCCAATAGACTCATAAGATCATCAATCTGGGGAGGTAACCTCTTCCCTAAGGAAGAGGTTTACAATATTCTCCACGAGGCAGCCAGGGCCAACCAGAGCCTAAGAATCCGCTGGGGTCTCCCTTTCAAACGTCAGTTTGAAGGACCCTCACAGCAAGGTAGGTCTAAGAGAAGGCAAGGTAGTATAAGCCCTACCAGACGGCCCAACCACAAACATTCATGCAGGCGATGCCTGTGTCGCAGGTCAGTAAGCCTTCTACTTCTAAGGCTCCTCCCCAACATTTTGTCTTAGTACAGACCCCCACAGCTCCTCAACCCTCTACTTCCACAGCAGTGGTAACATCCCCAGCCTTCAACCCAACCTATGAAACGAAAGATCTCTTTCGCTCATACAGCAGGCATGCCGGAAGTAGCCGGGCCAGAGGCGGATCACGGTTACGAACCGGTTCTAGAGGCAGGGGCTTCAGGGGAGGTAGAGGCACCAGACCTGCTGCCAACCCGTGAGAGATCTCAGGTAGGAGGGAGGCTATATCTATTCTGGGACCGATGGACCTTCAGTCCATGGGCCCACAGTATAATCTCGAAAGGCCTAGGCTGGAAATGGGAGAAGGGCCCTCCTCACCCAGGCAGTTTCTACCAAAAACCCACGGCGGACCTTTTGGACTACACCAAAGATCTCCTCCTAAAGCGGGCCATAAGGAAGGTGAAGAACCTGAGATTCCAGGGACGATTATTCAGTGTCCCAAAGAAGTACTCAGACAAGAAAAGAGTGATACTGGACTTGTCGCGTCTCAACTCTTACATTCACTGCAACAAGTTCCACATGCTGATGATCTCGCAGGTACGGACCTTACTTCCCGTGGGGCCGTCAACTTTTCCCCGTACCTGGGCTTCAAGCTAGGCAAACAAGCCTACTCGTTCAGGGTCATGCCCTTCGGACTCAACATTGCGCCCAGGGTATTCACCAAACTAGGAGAAACGATAGTTCAGGAACAAAGGAAGAAAGGCATTTTGCTAGTATCGTACCTGGACGACTGGCTGATTTGGGCAACCAGCGTGGCGTTCCACCAAGGTACTAGGATTCCTGGAATTCCTAGGGTTCCAAGTAAACAAGGACAAATCCAGGTTGACTCCGGCTTCCAATTTCCAATGGCTGGGAATTCAATGGGACCTGAACAAACACGAGCTATCTCTCCCACCCAAAAAGGCCAAAGAAATAGCAAAGGCTACAAAGCACTTTCTCAAGAACAAACGAGCTTCTCGGCGAACCCAAGAAAGGATCCTAGGCTCGCTTCAGTTCGCATCAGTCACAAACGTCCTGCTAAAAGCCAGACTGAAAGACATCAATCAAGTCTGGAGATCAAGAGCCAACAACAAGCTCAGGGACAAGGTTTCGGTTATCCCACCTATTCTAAAAAAAGAGGCTCTGCCCATGGGCGGAGCGCCGGAACCTGTCCAAGTCAGTACCTCTGCAGTTCCCTCCGCCATCACTAACCATCCACACAGACGCTTCTCTGAGTGGTTGGGGAGGGTATTCGCCACACAAGAAAGTCCAGGGAACATGGTCAGAGACATTCCGCCAGTTCCATATCAACATCCTGGAAGCAATGGCAGTCTTCTTGACCCTGAAACGTCTGTCTGCGGCCAAAAAGATCCACATACGGATAGTTTCGGACAGTCTCATAGTGGTACACTGCATAAACAGAAGAGGCTCCAAGCCCAACAAATTGAACCATGTATTGATAGCAATATTCTTGTTGGCAGAAAGGAATCAATGGCATCTGTCAGCAGTTCATCTAGCAGGAGTGAGAAATGTTATAGCGGACTCCCTGTCCAGGGCAACTCCTCTGGAATCAAAATGGTCTCTAGACAACAAATCCTTCAATTAGGTTGCAAATCAGATCCCGGACCTTCAGGTGGACCTATTTGCCACGGAAGCCAATCACAAACTGCCTTGTTATGTGGCTCCCAACCTAGACATTCTAGCTTTCACAACCGATGCAATGTCCCTAGACTGGAACAACTGGCAGAGGATTTATCTCTTTCCGCCAGTGAACCTTCTATTGAAAGTGCTACACAAGCTAAGATCCTTCAAAGGAAAAATAGCTCTAATAGCCCCCAACTGGCCAAAGAGCAACTGGTATCCACTTCTCATAGAATTGAAACTCAATCCCCAGCTGATACTGGCCCCGAAGCTGACACAAGTGGTACAAACTCAGACTGTGTCAGCTTCCTCAAGAATTCTGAATGCCCTAACTTTATGGACTTCATGAAATTTGCGGCTCAGAAAGACGCAAGTGTAGACCCTCTAAACATTCTATTTATAGAATCTGATAAGAGGGAGTCCACAATTAGACAATATGATTCAGCAGTAAAGAAACTGGCCAAGTTTCTAAAGGACTCAAATGTTCACGAAATGACCACGAATTTGGCAATCTCTTTCCTTAGGTATTTATTTGAGAAAGGTCTAGCTGCCAGTACTATTACCACAGTGAAATCAGCCCTAAGGAAAATCTTCCAATTAGGCTTTAATATTAATCTTTCGGACGCCTACTTTTCTTCTATCCCAAAAGCATGCGCCCGTTTAAGACCAATAGACCGCCCTCAGTCAGTTTCGTGGTTCTTAAATGACGTACTTAAATTGGCTTCAGACTCAAATAATGAATCATGCTCCTTCTCAACTCTATTGAGAAAGACACTGTTTTTAGTAGCACTGGCATCAGGAGCTAGAATATCTGAACTATCAGCTCTCTCCAGAAACCCAGGCCATGTCGAGTTCCTCCCATCAGGGGAAGTCCTTCTCTCACCAGACAGGCAGTTTTTAGCCAAAAACGAGGACCCACAAAATAGGTAGACTCCTTGGAAAATCCTTCCCCTTACGGAACATAGTTCTTTATGTCCTGTCTATACTCTTAGAACCTTCCTAACTAGGACTTCTCAAATAACTTCAGGCCCTCTGTTTGTTAGGGAGAAAGGTGGTACAATCACCTTAAAAGGCATCAGGCAACACATTCTTTACTTCATTAAACAAGCCAATCCGGACTCAGTTCCACATGTCCATGACATCCGGGCAGTTGCCATGTCTATTAATTACTTTCAAAATATGACCTTTGAGGACCTGAAGAAATACACGGGTTGGAAATCTCCAGCAGTTTTTAAATGCCACTATTTGAAGAACCTACAGGCCCTTAAATTCCTAACTGTGGCGGCAGAAAGCATAGTCCTCCCCGAAGATCGGGGTTAACATCCTACCTTTCCCTTCTGTTTTTCTTTCCCTTTCACTCTCTCCTACCTACATGACTCGCTCGTACTCCCCACCATCCTCTTCTCCGGGCCGGGTTAGACCTGTTCATCCCGCCACCGGAGCTTATATATAGTGTAAATAGTTACTTGATAGTGCCTTATTGGCCATACCAATTGTGTCTTGCTTAACTTCCAGTTTATTTGACTTCACAGTCTTATATTATAATTCATATTATATTATGATGTTAGTTTTAAGTAGATTAAGGCTTTATTATAGTTGAAGTAGATTAAGGCTTAATTAGTCCATAAGTAATTCTATTTTTATACAACTTTAGTAGTAAATAATTTATATTTAATCTTACTTTGGGTTTTATTAACCCCCTTTTGGAAACATATCAAGTTAAGCTTGGATATAATTCTCTGTTATGTTTTCACCGGCCGACACAGGTCGATCCCAGAAAGGGGACTTTGACGAAGGAAAAATCTATTTCTGGGGGAAGACCTGTGTCGCCCGGTGAACCCAAGCCTTTATTATTTTCTACATTCCCTACCCTGGTTAATCCAAGCATAAAAGGATTACTCCAGGAATGAGAAGAGCGCATGGGTATTAGTAGTAGTGGCGAGAGGAGTTGTCGGTGGGTTTCGTTGTAGCGGCTCCCACCGCGGAAGGGGATTTTGGGAAGGTATCTTCTAAGTGGCGAAGGCCCTGTGTATTGTGGTTTCCACAACGCCCCTTTACTTATACCGACACCCTTCGGGGTGATCGCGCTGAGGGTAGTAACTTCAGCATAACATGCTAGCTTTTTCTCTGGTATATCTAGAAGTATTTATACTTGAAAAATGAGCTACAGGGATTTTTCACCGGGCGACACAGGTCTTCCCCCAGAAATAGATTTTTCCTTCGTCAAAATCCCTGTTTTGGAGGGCTTGGAATGGATTAGCCATTTTACATGTAAAATGCGGTCCAAGATACGAAAAGCTCATGATATGAAGGCCGCCTCGGAACGGATTAATTTCGTATCTCGAGGTACCACTGTATTAATATTATAATACATACTTTGTTTCACCACAAACTCATCATTTTAACATAGTAATAGTCTATTCATGCTTTGTGCTTAAATTTTAGACAAAATTCAATACATATTAGAGTAAAAAGAAACAAGTTGGTTTAGGCAGGTTTGCATATTTAGATGCATTTCTCTTGATCCTGAGAACTACTTGACTGAATTGCTGTTTGTGTTTGTTAACAGGTCAACAACTCTGAGAGATTCAAAGTCTTCTTGCTTCAGTCACAATTACAGCACTGCGTCTTATTGCAAGAATTTATTTTTTCTTTCATTTCTTTCTTACCAATTTTCCTTGTATGGTGTAAATACCTTTCAACATTGATAAGGATTTCAGTGGAATGTCAGTTTAGAGTATTGAACAAGAAAGGCAGTTTTTTTTTCTGACAGACTGTTGGTAGCTATAGATGGTTTCTGGGAGTGCTTTTCTTTTGTTACTTCTGTTCACCAGTATCAAGTTATTGTTTTCAAGAAGTTGTTTTGTAATTATTTTACTTCTCTTGCTGTTTGAGATGTTAAGTGTTTATATTTTACTAGCATGAGGTGTAAGCTGTTTATATCTCTCTTGTTGGGAAAAGCTTAGAGGCCAAGAGTGGCTAGATGCTGTCCATCCCCAATCAGGGAGTCTGGATGGATAGATTAAGCCAGCCTTGTGTTGGCACGGGCTCTTGGTTTTCAGCAGCCCATAAAGTAAGTCTTGTCCATCGTTGGAGCTAAAGCTATATGTTGGTAGTACTTTCCTTTTTGTCTCTCTTATTTTATTAGCTTTCATCCATCTTACTGCCCAGATTACTTCTCAGTTCAGTTGAGTGGCTTTCATCAAGTTGCACCTTTAAATTATTTTTCTTTATTCAATCTGCCTTGCTTTTCACCATCCTTCTCTTTATCATGATGTCTAATCTCTCTTACTATTGTTGTTTATTGGGGATTCTTACATGGGTGTGCTAAGTACTTAGCTTTTGTTGATCTAATTTGTTTTTCTACAGAAGGCTCATGTGTCGGATTTTATGCATGCATTAAATGGTCTGTATTATTTGTAGGAAAAATCAGTTTGACTGTATTTTTAAAAATTAAATTTGTTATATCATATACCCATCACTTATTTTGCATCCATGTATTCACTGACACCCGACAGAAGAAGACTATACTGGTTTTATATATATTTAATTTACCATGTAATTACATTGCTAACAATTTCACTCACCGGGAGCTTAAAAAATTTGAAAATCATTGCAGCTCTAGTGTAGGCGTAGGTAAAGGTATTTGGCCTCCCAACTTTTGGGGTAAGAGAGGAACAACTCCAGCAAGTAGTCAATTGTTTCCTGCTGGCTCTCAATTGTAGTTCAGGTGTGAGCGGTCACCTTGGATTTGATTTTCATTGACTTTTCCTTCAGATTAGTTTGGTGAAGTACTGATAGCATAAGTTCTTTGTTGTTTATTTTTATTTATTTCTATGTTAGAGACTTCAATTATTATGACAAATTGCTGAATTTGACTTTCAAGATCAAGATTTTCCTTTTTGAAACTAGTGGTATTAGCGTAAGGTACTGTAGCAATGGCTGCAATACCAGACTAACAAAAGAAGATTGTGATTCACACACCTTGTACATTGAATGTAAAGGGCAAGAATGTTCATTCAATTAGACTTGCAATCATGGTGCATAGCCAAGTTAGACATGGGGAAGTGGAAGATTTTGAGGTCTCAATTATCCAAATTAGACAGAGATAGAAGGCATAAGGCAGCCTCTAAAGCCGAGACAAAGATTGTAGAATTACGACTTAAGATAATTCTGAGAAGTCTTCTGCAGATGATCCCAATATTTCTATGTCTGCTCCCACTTTGTCACCTGTTCCCAGTCCTCTAATTAATTAACCGGCTCCTTTACCCAGCTTCCCCACTTCTGATCCCGACCCCATTGCCAGCCTCGAATTGAAAATTCTGTGTAGAAGGTTCAGTGCCTATCCTCGGGGGTAAGGAATAGAATATAAGTATTGTTTGTGCAGTGGAGGAGGTAGCTGCTCATCCCACCAACATTCCTAGGCAAAGGGTACTAGCATACTCCCCTACATCTGGGAGCAGTCACATCGGATGCCATAGGGAAGCTGGTGGGGACTGCCACAGACAGTTGTACCCTCAGTCAGACCTATTGTAGTACCCTGGATTACAACAGAAAGTAGCCATTGGAAAGGCATCCAAAAGAAAGTGCATAGGCCGACCTCGAGTTCTGGGGGGTACAGTCCTGAGAATAGGTACCAGAGGCACTTTAGTGACGAATCAAGGCCATTGAAGAGGCTGGTTTTTGGCATGGTCTGCTCACTCCCTCCCAAGTGCTGTGTAATAGATTTAGCAAGTCAGGAAACCTTCATGTAGTTCTTGGGACTCCCCGGAACATCTTTTCTCTGGAGTGGCCTGTGCTAGAGCCAGGGCGTTCTTCCACAACATGTTCCTGTTCTTCTCGGGGGAGGAGAAGAGCACCCAATGACACGCCAGAGCGCCCAATGACGCCTGAGTGCCCATGAGCAGCTGAGCAGCTACTAACCCCTGAGCACCCAGCACCCAGTAGCGCCCGAGCACCCAGGGACACCCGAGGCTCTAGTTTTTCAGTGCTTGCCAGTATACGAGCTCCCTTGTACAGTAAAGTATGCTCACATGAACAGACTTTGCCTTCCCACTCTGAAACATGGTGGGTGGCAGATGCCAAGAGAGTGGCTCCAGCTATTCCTTGGTCTTTCATGGATCATTCGTTATTACCGATTCAGCATCAGTTATCTGACAATTAGAGTCTGCTCAAGAGAGGCCCCTCTTCTAAAATGGAGCCCAAGGAGTTCATTGCTGTCGCCCGTGTATTCGTAAGAGGATGATGATTTGGATCAGGCTAACCTCCAATGGCTTATGCGGCATTATTAAAGAACCTGCTGCATAACTTCCCAGGTTTCTTCACTCCTGCAGTCCTTGCTGCTCCAGCTTCAACGTTTTTTCATGATGGATAAGCCTGCAGATGACAGACTACCGAAAATGATACTCTGCTGCTGGCAATGACACCGGTACACTTTGTTTGAGAGCTCACGAGGTCAGGGGCATTGCCCCATCCCTCTCCTTCCATAAGAACCTGCAGCAGGTTCATCAGGTTTGGAAGGGGGTGGTCTGGGCACCCCAGACCACTTTCACCTCTCACTACCCTAGAGATATTGCCCACAGGTCCTTGGACACATTTTCCTTGGGACTGGTGGTGGCTGCACAACAAGTTATGTAACTAACCCAGCTCCTCTAACTGGACATAATTGCATCTCACCTTGTTGTATCAGTATGCATGAGCATGACTGTGGAGTGACTGGCTTTCCTTTCATGTATTTCATCCTACTCTTTCCCTTCAGGCAAAGTACAGTGGTCCCCCGTATTCGCGGGGAATACGTACCAGACCCCCCCGTGAATAATTAGAACCCGCAAATAGTTGGAACCCCAATAAAAATGCTGAAAACAGCCTATTTTGTTAGTTAAAACTCAAGAAAAACCATCTAAAAATTTTGATACTTGGTTTTTTTAATAGTTTTATCACAAAAAGTGCATTTTATGATGAAATTGATAAAAAAAACCCATGAATTTGTGGATATGTCTCATAGAAAAATACCGCAAATATGCGAATTTTCCGCAAATAATGCACGGAAACGTTCCTGAGAGAAATCCACGAATGTGTGAGAACACGAATACTGGGGGTCCACTGTACATGGAACCATTACATGTTTGACAGGGTGGCCAATGCATGCAAGACACTCCTTAGAGTAACCTGTCTCTTTTCTTTGATTGGTTAATAAAAGCAACTATCCACCCCTCCCCTTTACAAGGCAGGAAATGGGACCTTGACATAAGACAAACCCATAACTTGTATTTGCCTTACTGCCTCTGACAAACGGTTCTTTGCTTTCTCATAAGGAGGGGGCAACATTTTCCTTATTAGCAAATCAGAAGACTGACTATGATCTTGCAGTTGTCAAACTTCAATTATATCTTAGTGGCTGGATTCCCTTCCTCACTCTTACGACCAGGAAGGAAATACCCAAGTAGACTGAACCCTAGTTGGTTCAATGGAGCTCACTCAGGTTTCACCCACCAATCAGTAAGTCTTCCTATTGTAAAGGACTGAGGGTTTGTATATCGTGTAGGAACAAATCAAGTTTCTGAAAGTAAATTGTTTTTTCCTAACTATACAAACCTGTGGTCCTTTACACTAACTGCCTACCTCATGCCATGCCTCAATCTGCTACCAGGGCTGAAAGCAAAATTGAATGTTTGCGTTCGGTCAGAGGGACTACCAATTACTGGACCGATAGTTAACTCTGAACTGCCTTATTTAAAGACTTAAATGGCTGTGACCAGGCTACACCTTAAGCAATTCCTATTGTAAAGGACCTCAGGTTTGTATATAGTTAGGTAAAATACAATCTACTTTCAAAAATTGTGATTTTGATTTTGATTTTTTGTTGCAGTAGTCCAGGCAACACATACGCTAATACAATCAGCTTACCTGAGGTGCTGTGGAACTCATATGCATACTCAGCCAAAGGGAATAGTGAAGATTCCTCTTTTTCTCTCGTGTGTAGAGGGCAAAGCAAACACACAATAGGGCTATGAGAAAGCAATGAGTATTGAAGAAATTGATCAGATTTTTAAGGAATAATAGCTTGAAAAAACTGTTTTTATTTCCAGGAAGACACCATATCTATCAATCATAATTGGTTGAATGGAACCAATATTCAAGTGGCTTGGCATTTTTTGGTGGAATCCCTTAATCAGGTAAGCTTTGATTTTTTACAAGTATGTGCATGTTAACCCTTAAATGCCGACTGGACGTATTTTACGTCGACATTTTTTGTCTCTCGGGTGCCGACTGGACGTATTTTACGTCGACATACAAAAGTTTTTTTAAAAATTCGCAGAAAAATGCTTTTAGGAGGCCTACCAGCCAAAACTCTTTGATCCCGCCCGCCTTGTTGGGGGATGCTGGGAGTTCACGGATCAAGGTGTTGTTTTGTTTACAATCGTTACACAGGCGCGCAAGCGCGAATTTCTTTCTTGCCGCACTAAAAAGTATCTGTGACACATCTCGGAAATTATTTCGTCACTTTGACATAATTTTTGTACCATTTTAAATTAGCCGTTACATAAAGTATTATATATTAAAATGTGCGCATTTTTATGAAGAATACAACAAAAAAATACTCATGATTGTAGCTTTTATTAGTTTTGAGATATTTTCATATAAATAACGATAAATGCCAAAATTTCAACCTTCGGTCAACTTTGACTCTATCGAAATGCTCGAAAAACGCAATTGTAAGCTAAAACTCTAATATTTTAGTAATATTCAATCATTTAACTTAATTTTGCAACTAATTGGAAGTCTCTAGCACAATATTTCGATTTATGGTGAATTTATGAAAAAACGTTTTCCTTACGTCCGCGCGGTAACTCTTCCGAAAAAATCATACATACGATTGTGGTAATGTTTGCACCATTTTAAATTAGCCGTTACATAAAGTTTTATATATGAAAATGTGCGCAATTCCATGCACAATACAACTAAAAACAACCCATGGTTGTAGCTTTTATCAATTTTGAAATATTTTCATATTAAAAATGATAAGTGACAAATTTTCAACCTTTGATCAACTTTGACTCTACCAAAATGGTCAAAAAACGCAATTGTAAGCTAAACCGCTTATATTCTAGTAATATTCAACCATTTACCTTCAGTTTGCAACAAATTGGAAGTCTCTAGCACAATATTTCGATTTATGGTGAATTTATGAAAAAAATAACATTTTCTTTACGTCCGCGCGGTAACTCTTCCGAAAAAATCATACGTGCGATTGTGGTAATGTTTGCACCATTTTAAATTAGCCGTTACATAAGTTTTATATATGAAAATGTGCGCAATTTCATGTAGAATACAACAAAAAATCATTGAAGGTTGTAGCTTTTCTCATTTTTGAAATATTTGCATATAAATCACGATAAATAGAAAAAAAAACCACGTTCGGTCAACTTTGACTCTACCGAAATGGTCGAAAAACGCAATTGTAAGCTAAAACTCTTACAGTCTAGTAATATTCAGTCATTTATCTTCATCTTGAAACAAATTCAAAGTCTCTAGCACAATATTTAGATTTATGGTGAATTTTAAAAAAATCTTTCCTTCCCTCCGCACGCGGATTCTCCGCCACAAATCTCCGAAATGCGTACGTTCCATTCTCGGAATATTTGCTCCGTTTCATATTAGGCATTTCATAGAGTTTTATATATGAAAATGTGCGAAATTTCATGTAGAATAAAACGAAAAATATTTGAAGGTTGTAGCTTTTCTTATTTCCAAAATAATTGCATATAAAAAAATATATATATAAAAAATTCGACATTCTGTCAACTTTACCTAGTCAGTTATGGTCGAAAACTGCATTTGTAAGCTAATATTCTTACCGTATAGTAATATTCAATCATTTGTCTTCATTTTGAAAGAAATTGGAAGTCTCTAGGACAATATTAGATTTATGGTGAATTTTTGAAAAAAATATCTGTTTACGTCCGCACGTTACGAATTCATGCATTATTTTGTGATAATATTTTCTCTGTGTTGCTTTTATTGTTTTACGATGTGTTATATACCAAAATGATCGCAATTTAGTGTACATTACAACGAAAAACGAAATAACTCGTTACCTTTAACCGTTTCGCGCACAGCGCGATTTGAATACAATTATATATGAAATTTCGTTTTTGCGCTATCATATATTGCATTATTTATATATGATAATGATAATTTTTTTCATTTCTGATGGTTGCATACTAAACTTCAGGCAATGACAAAAAAAGGAGCCAAAAATGAACTCTTAATCTTGAAAACTAAGCGTGCTGTGATTTTTTGAAAAAAATATTTTTTCCGATTCCGCGCTCACTCTGAAACACCTCCGGCACACGGGAGACATTTTTTTTTTTACCGCTTCGGCGTTTAAGGGTTAATGACTCATAATAATTTGCAAGTATGTACTATAGTACATTCTTTTCAGATTTTTTCATACAAAATAACTAGATACACAGATGTCAAAGAGTTGTTATTAATGTGTCTGAATTAGTTCATATACAAATACAAATCTTAATTCATATCAACTGAAATTGCTGTTTATTGGGGCAGGAAGGTCAGTAACATAAATTTTACAGATTTTACAGGGATAATGGATGCTACCTACCAAGTAGCCAGGATTTATTGTAATTGGGTCCAAATTAAAAGATTTTCCATTCATTCATCTCATGAATTTCTGTTTTGTGTCAAAGAAGATACAGCATTGCGTGTACAATCATTTGGTAATGAAATGGCACGCTTTTAATCAGTTTATATTTTTAATAGCTAGCAAACCTGAGGTTTTAACAATAGGATAATCTTCTAGCACCAGCTGGAAATCAGTTAAAAAAACAATAAAAGATTGTAAAGCAAGGAATCTGGCAACTCATGTGTATACGAGGTGGAAGCTGGTCACCGACCGGGCTTGGAACCTTGTGACACATCAGTCTTTCTTCCAATCCAGGATATGAGAGGGGTGGCTAGAGGTGGGCAGTTGAAGTTAAGACCTAAGGTTTGTTAGCTATGAAAAATACAAATTGATTAAAAATTTATCATTTGTTCATACATGGAACAAACTTTTGGTCTTATACTTGGAGGGAGGTACAATTACCCTGAACTAGCTGGGGGTTCAGCTCACCTGACCACCCTTCCTAGAAGATTAGAAGATTGAATTCCAAAGAAGGGGGTCTAAGTCTGCGAGAGAATAAATAAGCTAGTATCTAAAAACTCAGCCTGCTGGGATTAAACACAATGAGACATGTCCAGATTCATGGCATTTGTGTGTGTAAGGTAATGAGAACTCTGTCTGTTCAAGTAAAAAACCATCTAAGCCACAGGGGTTTGCTTACCACTCCCCCCTCCCCTTACCAGAGAGTTAAGTAAGTGCTACTGAGAAGCAGATTTGTCTATTGTATAAGAACAAACCAAATAACTGCAACCAGTATGGCTGCGACACTCACCTATATCAGACCAGTTCCAGTGTATGACGTGTCTATTCTTACACAAATCTCGCAAGGAAACCTATTACTGGAAATTCTCTGGATGATTTTTTGGCATGACAGATTCATTTCTATTCTTGTCATTGTTGCCAGTGGTTTGCTACTCCATTTTAGTTTTTTATTGTCTTTTGTAACTTGAGGTTGTGATTCATTATTTGTTCATACTGAGTTGGGAAAGACTGGCATAGATGAGCGGTCCTTGACCACTCTTCACCCAATCTACGCATGTGTTGCCAGATATCACAAGATTCCTTGCTTTCATCTTTTTAACCGGATCCAACTAGGCGCTAGAAATTATCCTATTGTTAAGACCTCAGGTTTGTAGCTATGAAAAAGACAAATTGTCTTAGAAAATTTGTCATTTTGTTGTTGTCTATCAGGATCTGTGATGCTTTAGCTACAATGCTTATGGATGTCTCTGTTTATGATTGCATTTCACCTATTTTTATTAAACACAAGTTAATGCAGGATATTTAGGCATTGTTATCTGTTATGCCTGTTGTTATGGAGAAATTTATTCGGGATCAAGTATCATTGAATTTAAATTCTAGTTTAGCATGTTTTTCTACTGTTACTGTCCTCGTCACTAGCCACTTTATAAGTCTTTGTGTATTACCAGCAACCTGTGGACCTTGCATGTTGTGCAGTCTGCAGTCAGTTCATTTAGGTGAGATGCAGGTTCAGTTTGTGGTATGATCGTCAGACCTAAGACCAACTTTGGTATATAATTTAAACTAGTGGTTTTGGTACAAGTGGATGTACAGTATCCCCATATTGTTACCATGGCTCTTTATTTTCTTGGGCAGAATAAGACTAATGTCAAGAAATGGATATGTATGAAACTATTAATTTTGTATTTAAAAAATACATTTTTAGCCATTAACCAGGTTGTTTTTATTTTTTGCAGTTCAGTGGTTCCTTTTGCTACTTATTTAGAATAGAGAATGGTACCTACATCAGTAGTCCATCTCCTTTATTTAGAATAGGGAATGGTACCTATATCAGTAGTCCATCTCCTTTACCATTAACCCTTTAACGCCGATTGGACGTATTAAACGTCGATATAAATTGTCTGTTGGGTGCCGATTGGATGTATGGTACGTCAGTATCAAAAAGTTTTTTTTTTAAATTCGTGGAAAAATAGTTATAGGCCTACTAGGCAAAAACTTTTAAATCACACGCCTTGAGGGATGCTGGGAGCTCACGGATCATGGCGTTCTTTTGTTTACAATCGTTACGCAGGCGCGCAAGCGCGAATTTCTTTCTTATCATACTAAAAAGTATCAGCGACACATCTCAGAAATTATTTCGTCACTTTGACATAATTTTTGCACCATTTTAAATTAGCCGTTACATGGAGTATTATATATGAAAATGTGCGCAATTTCATGTAGAATACAACAAAAAACAACTCATAGTTGTAGCTTTTATCAGTTTTGAAATATTTTCATATAAATAACGATGTGCCAAAATTTCAACCTTTGGTCAACTTTGACTGTACCGAAATGGTCGAAAAACGCAATTGTAAGCTAAAACTCTTATATTCTAGTAATATTCAATCATTTACCTTCATTTTGCAACAAATTGAATGTCTCTAGCACAATATTTCGATTTATGGTGAATTTATGAAAAAAGCTTTTTCCTTATATCCGCGCGGTAACTCTTCCGAAAAAATCATAATTTTTTCGTCCAATTGTCGTAATGTTTGCACCATTTTAAATTAGCCGTTATATAAAGTTTTATATATGGAAATGTGCGCAATTTCATGTAGAATACATATAAAAACAACCCATGGTTGTAGCTAAAAATCTTATATTCTAGTAATATTCAATCATTTAACTTTATTTTGCAATAAATTGGAAGTCTCTATCACAATATTTCGATTTATGGTGAATTTATGAAAAAAAAACATTTTCCTTACGTCCGCGCGGTAACTCTTCCGAAAAAAATCAGAAATTTTTTCGTCTGATTGTCGTAATCTTTGCACCATTTTAAATTAGCCGTTACATAAATTTTTATGTATGAAAATGTGCGGAATTTCATGAAGAATACAAGAAATAACCCATGGTTGTAGTTTTTATCAGTTTTGAAATATTTTCAAATAAATAACGATGTGCCAAAATTTCAACCTTCGGTCACCTTTGACTCGACCGAAATGGTCGAAAAACGCAATTATAAGCTAAAATTATTACATTCTAGTAATATTCAATCATTTACCTTTATTTTTCAACAAATTGGAAGTCTCTAACACAATATTTCGATTTATGGTGAATTTATGAAATAAACTTTTTCCTTACGCCCGCATGGTAACTCTTCCGAAAAAATCATAAATTTTTTCGTCCGATCGTCGTAAATTTCATATTAGCCGTTTCATAGAGTTGTATATAAGAAAATGTGCGGAATTTCATGTAGAATACAAAAAAAATAATTGAAGGTCGTAGCTTTTCTCATTTTCGAAATATATGCATATAAATCCTGATAAATAGAAAAAAATCGACATTCAGTCTACTTTGACTCTACCAAAATGGCCGAAAAACGCAATTGTAAGCTAAAACTCTTACATTCTAGTAATATTCAATCCTTTATCTTCATTTTAAAACAAATTCGAAGTCTCTAACACAATATTTAGATTTATGGTGAATTTTTGAAAAAAAAACTTTTCCTTCCCTACACGTGCGGATTCTCTGCCGCAAATCTCAGAAATGCTTACGTCACATTCTTGTAATATTTGTTCTGTTTCATATTAGCTGTTATATAGAGTTTTATATATGAAAATGTGCGCAATTTCATGTAGAATACAACAGAAAATAATTAAAGGTCGTAGCTTTTCTCATTTTTGAAATATTTGCATATAAATTACGATAAATAGAAAAAAATCGACGTTCGGTGTTATTTGACTCTACCGAAATGGTCGAAAAACGCAATTGTAAGCTAAAACTCTTACAGTCTAGTAATCTTCAATCATTTATCTTCATTTTTAAACACATTCAAAGTCTCTAGCACAATATTTAGATTTATGGTGAATTTTTGAATAAACTTTTTCCTTCCCTCAGCGCGCGTGGATTCTCCGCTGCAAATCTCCGAAATGCTTACTTCGCATTCTCGTAATATTTGCTCTGTTTCATATTAGCCGTTTCATAGAGTTCTATAAATGAAAATGTGCGCAATTTCATGTAAAATACAACTAAAAATATTTGCATATAAAGCACGATAAATAGAAAAAAAAAATTGACGTTCAGTCAGCTTTGACTCTACCAAAATAGTCAAAAAACGCAATTGTAAGCTAAAACTCTTACAGTCTAGTAATCTTTCAAATCCTTTAATCTTCAATTTCGAACAAATTTCCACTGTCCTAGCCAACATATTTAGATTTATGGTTGAATTTTTGAAAAAACTTTTTCCTTCCTCCTCGCGTCAGGATTCTCCGCCGCAAATCTCCAGAAATACTTACGTTGCTCGCATTCTCGTCTATTTGCTCTGTTTCATATTAGCTGTTTCATAGAGTTGTATAAATGAAAATGTGCACAATTTCATGTAGAATACAACTAAAAATAATTGAAGGTCGTAGCTTTTCTCATTTTTGAAATATTTGCATATAAAGCACGATAAATAGAAAAAAATCGACGTTCGGTCAACTTTGACTCTACTGAAATGGTCAAAAAACGCAATTCTAAGCTAAAACTCTTACAGTCTAGTAACCTTCAATCATTTATCTTCATTTCGAAACAAATTCAATGTCTCTATCACAATATTTAGATTTATGGTGAATTTTTGAAAAAACTTTTTCCTTCCCTCCGCACGGATTCTCCGCCACAAATCTCCGAAATGCTTACTTCGCATTCTCGTAATATTTGCTCTGTTTCATATTAGCCGTTTCATAATGTTGTATATATGAAAATGTGCGCAATTTCATGTAGAATAAAACTAAAAATAAGTGAAGGTCGTAGCTTTTCTCATTTTCAAAATATTTGCATATAAAACACAATGAATAGAAAAAAATCGACGTTCGGTCAAGTTTGACTCTACCGAAATGGTCAAAAAAAGGATTTTGACGTAGGAAAAATCTACTTCTGGGCGATTGGTTCGTGTCGCCCAGCGAAATAATCCTTTAGTTCAATATTTCTTAGGTAAATGATCTAACAAATACCTGAGAATAAACAAAATAAAGAAGAGGTCAGTATAACTGACTCACTCACCCAAAATAAAAGAAGGGTGTCGGTATGGTCACTAGGGCGAGTGAGACCACTACCATGAACTTCTTGCCATTTAGAAATTTCCCACAACAAATTCCCTCAAGTCCTTGAGAGCTGACCCACAGAACGGGGCGGCAACTACTACTACTGCAACCCACGCCAAGCCGACTGCCGCGCCTCTGGTGGCCGTCTTGAAGTTAGCAATCAATCTTGGGCGAAGGGTTGGGAAGAGGTGGGATTTCGCTGGGCAACACGAACTCGTCAGAAATAGATTTTTCTTACGTCAAAAATCCTTTTTCTGGGCTCAGTTCGTGTCGCTGCGCGAAATAATACCAGAGAATTAGCACAAGATTGAAAAGAATAGAGGGTCTCAATAAAACTAAAAACTTAACTAAAATACTATAATTGAAACAAAATTGAAATATTCATACAAAATCTTCAGACAATTTCTGAATAAGGAATAATAATTAAATGTAACTTACATCTATAAATATTTACAAAAGTATTTACACAAGTCACAAGTATGAATATGTAAATTAACATGTGTGTGGACAAATTAACATAAATAACACACTCAATAAGTTTATAGATACAAATCCATAAGGCAATAAACCATTGATAATGGGAGTGTGGAACCCTAGCATAAAAATAAGGGGACCACACTCTTAATGATAATATATACAAACATTTGTGGGTAACCCTAGCATAAAAATAAGGGATACACCACTAAACAATCATGAGAGCAGCTAAGACTCGAGACAAAGTGTTAGAGCAATATGGTAGGCTAGACAAACTGTTAGGTAAGGTAGGTAGAAAGGAGATCTGGATCTTCAATTGTACTACTAGGCAGAGTCAGGGGAAACTATGTTGCAACTGCTGAAAATTTCAGAGATTCCAAAGACTTCAAGTAGTGACGCTTAAATACTGTCGGCGATTTCCATCCAGTATATTTTTTCAAATCATCAAAGTTCATATGTTGAAAATAATTAATTGAGGTGGCCACTGCCCTGACATCGTGTGCCTTAGGGAAAGATTCAGGGTTAGCTTGTTTAATAAAGTATAGGATCTGTTGCCTAATACCTTTAATTGATAAGGTACCACCTTTTTCTCTCCTAAAGAGGGGACCCGAAGAGGAGGAGGATGTCCTAGACAGAAAGGCTCATAAGGTCATCACTGGACAAAGAGAAAGGTCTTGGGGAAGGGGAATGACTTTCCATGGTTCCCACCTCAACAAAGGATCCTCATTTTTTGCTAAAAAGCTGCGATCCGGAGAAAGCAGAACTTCTCCTGAGGGGAGAAATTCTACATGACCCGAATCTCTGGATAGCGCCAACAGTTCTGAAATTCTAGCTCCTGAAGCCAAGCTTAATAAAAATAATGTTTCTCTTAAGAGCATTATGAATGAACATGTCGTATTATCGTATCTGAGCCAGTTTTAAACATCATTTAGAAACCTGACACTGAAGTAGGCCTTACGGAAGGTCTAAGTCTAGCACAAGCCTTGGGAATAAACGAAAAGTAGGAGTCTGTTAAGTCTATATTAAAACCCAACTGAAAGATCTTCTTCAAGGCTGACTTGTTTGTCGTAATAGTGCTAGCTGCGAACCCTTTTTCAAATAAGGACCTGAAAAAGGATATAGCTGAGTTGACTGTCATGATTTTAATGTCCGATTCTCTCAGGAAAGATGCCAACTTTTTAACTGCAGCGTCATACTGCCTCAAAGTTGAATCCCTTTTATCTGATTCTAAGAAGAGGATATTTTGTGGATCTATGCATCCCTCTTGGCCGCAAACTTCATGAAGTCCATAAAGTTAGGGCTTTGAGAATTCCTGAGGAAGCGAACACAGTCTTCATTTGTACCGACTGGGAGAGTCTGGGATTGGGAATCCGAAGGGGACGAAGACCCAATTCCAGCAGCAGGGGATACCAATTGCTCTTCGGCCAGTCCGGAGCTACTAGAGCTACCTGACCCTTGAAAGTCCTGAGTTTGCTCAGAACTTTCAGGAGAAGATTCACCGAAGAAAGATGTAAAATCTTTTCCCAGTTGTTCCAGTCTATGGATAGAGCGTCTGTGGCATAGGCCAGGGGAAGGTGTCCAGGTTGGGAGTCCCACATAACAACGGAAGTTTTTGGTTTGGTTCGCCATTGAGGAGGCAAACAGATCTACTTGTAAGACCTGGTACCCATCCGGGAGGTATCCATTGGAAACATGAAACTGTTTGTCCAGCGACCATTCCGGACTCCAGTGGACTGAACATGATAGAGCATCTGCTATAACATTCCTCACTCCGGCCAGATGGGTGGAGGAGAGGTGCCAACTGAACTTGTCCGCCAGGGAAAAGATGGCTACCATGACATGATTCAGGTGTCTTGACTTGGAGCCTCCCCTGTTTATGCCAGTGAAATAGACTGCGCTGTCCAGAACTAACTTTACATGAGAGTTCTTTGGAGGAAGGAGCCTCTTCAGAGTCAGGAACACTGCCATTGCTTCCAATACATTTATGTGGAGCTGGCGGAATTGGGTGACCACGTTTCCTTGAACTTTCTTGAACTGAGAATATCCTCCTCAGCCGCTTAATGAAGCGTCTGTGTGGATAGTGATTCCCGGAGGAGGGAATTGAAGAGGCACTGACATGGACAGATTCTTTATCTTTGTCCAAGGACGCAGACGATTTCGGAGAATTTGCGGTATTGCTGACAACTTGTCTCTGGATCTGACATTTGCTCTTGAGCGCCAGATCCTGGTTAAGTCTTTCAGTTTGGCTTTCATCAAGATATTTGTCACTGAGGCAAACTGAAGGGAACCTAGGATTCTTTCCTGGTTTCTCCTTGAAGCATATTTGTACCTTAGAAATTGCTTCACTGACTTCGCTATTTCCTTCCTTTTGGTTTACTGGAATCCGACAGAGGTGTGAGAAGGTTAGATTCCATTGAATGTCCAGCCATTGAAAACGGGGGGACTACGGAGTGAGTCTTGACTTTGTCCTGTTTATCTGGAACCCCAGATATTCCAGAAACTGAATGACTTTCTTTGTGGCTTTGCGGCATTCCTCGACTGTTGGTGCCCAAATCAACCAGTCGTCGAGGTACGCTACTACCATTATCCCTTGAGACCTTAGTTGTTGAACCACTACTTCCGCCAACTTCGTGAATACCCTGGGGGCTACGTTCAGACCGAAGGGAACTACCTTGAAGGAGAATGCTTGGTCTCCCAGCTTGAAGCCTAGGTAAGGGCGAAAGTGTCTTGCAATAGGGATATGATAGTATGCGTCTGTAAGATCGATAGAGGTGGTGACGGCCCCCACGGGGGGGGCGGGAAGTAAGGTCCGCACTTGCGAGATAGTCAGCATTTTGAACTTGTCGCAGCGAATGGCTAAGTTTAACTGGGACAAGTCTAAGATTACCCTTCTTTTTAATGAGCCTTTCTTTGGCACGCTGAATAAGCGACCTTGAAACTTTAATCGCTTGACTCTCGCTATTGCTCCTTTCTGAAGGAGTTCCTCTGCATACTCTGTCAATTCCTTCGATGGAAGTTGAAGGAACGGTCTGGGTGGAGGGGGGCCTCCGATCCAACTCCAACCCAGGCCTTTCGACACAATACTTTGTGCCCATTTGCTGAATCCCCACCGATGCCGGAAGAGAAACAGTCTCCCTCCTACCTTGGAGATCTCACTGCTGCTGAGCCGAGTGACCTCCGCGGCCTCCACGGAAGTGCTTTCCCCTGTTAAGCAACCTTCCTGATCCTCTCTGACGAAAGGATCCTCTAGCTCTACTTCCCCTGGCGAACCGGTCGAAGTGTTGGAAGGCCTGGCCTTCGAACACCTGGTTAAATGCCGGGGAGACAGCATAGGACGTGGAAGATTGAGCTTGTGGGGAAATCAGATAGATGGGCTGAGCCTGAGCTTTCGACGTGGAAGGCTGCCCTGGCTGAACGACCGGCACCGCAGACACAGCCTGACTGAAGTGCTGAGGCTTCTTTTGGTAAGGCTGAAACCGTTTGGTCTTCTTTAGTTTCTTGCCTGTAGACGAAGGGTCTTGACGTCTTTTAGCGGAGAGGCCCCAACGGTCTTTGAGGCTCTGATTGAGCCTCGTGGCCTCGCTTTGAAGCTCTTTAACCATCGCTTCTGGGAAGAGGTCTACCCCCCAAATGTTGGAGGAGAGCAACTTATTCGGCTCATGCCGAATAGTTGCTTCCTGAAGGACATGCTTACGGCAGTTGACCCTCGCAACCACAAACTCGTACAAGTCCGATTGGACTGTACAAGTCTGTGATTTGGTCAACAGCCATGGTGTTAATAGACCTGGCCAGCCTAGTTCTAGCCTCAAACTCGGAATGAATGAGGCTATCGGGGAGTCTCGGAAGCTTCTCGCCGAACTGATCCATCGCACAGTCCGGCTTAAGCTTGCCTACCGAAAAAGTATTCGGCAGGTCTTCCCACAAATCCCCAAGCGAAGGAAGCAAGGGTGATGTGGGGTCCGCCTCCCTCAACTGTGGCAAGGGCTCTCCCTTTAAGCCAGCCGGGATGGTAACGCTGGCGATCTTAGTCAGGAAAGGAAGAGGAGTCTCTTCCTCCATCGTAAAGATGGTGAAAGGACTCTTGAATGCCTGGATTCTGGTGTTGGAACAGTCCATTTCATCCAGACACCGGAGCCACTCCCTCTGAGCCTGGTCCCTGGAGTACAGCACTGTCTCCCTAGGAACCTTATCCTCCTTATTCATAGCAGCCTCCGTCAGCCTGGCGTAGCCAATGAACGGAGGTTGAAGATTCTCTGGGTAAAACTCGAAGTCTTCGATCCTTCGAGTACCACATTCCGGGATAGAAATGAACCCGTCCTGGAAAGAAGCGTAGGAAGCTACTCTCCAGGGATTGTTCATGGAGAATGGAGGGAGAGAATCATGAGGAGGGAGCTGGAGTAGGCCTGCGCCAGGTGCCGGAGAGGCAGCTTGAGGGGCCTGATTGAAGCCAGACATAAGATTTTCCTGAGTGGCAATCCTGTCCGACAACTGGGAGAACATCTGCTCCATACTCGTCCTCAGGGACCCTACCAAGTCTCCCATCTGTTGCATCATCCCGACGGAGAAAGCGTTGGGATCAAAGCTAGGAACAGATGTTGACGTGGACGGGTAACTCACCAGAGGTACCGTAGGGGAAGGAGAGACCACTGACTCCGCCGGAGTTACAACGGGGTCTCCTCCTTGGAGGACTTGCTCTTCGAGACTCTAGAGCCTGAAGCAGATGACTTACCCTTCTCTGCTCCGGGATTAGAAGCCGAAGACTTACGAGAGGAAGACGCCGAAGAAGTCTTTTTAGACGACGACGTCTTAGTCAGAGTTTTCTGCGCTCTGTGACCCTTCACTTTGGGAACCACAGAAGCGCTGGGCGTAGTATACGAGAGCTCTGCTCCCGTAAAGCCCTGGAAGGAAGCAGGAGAAGCAGTAAGAGAAGAAGATCCAGTGGCGCCCAAGGGAAGCCCTTGAGCGTCCAACGTACCTACCTCGACCAACAGATCATCTACACCTACCATAGGCTCTACATTCAAATCTAAAGTGGCGACCTCCGCCGAGATATCCTGGCCTTGTTCCTTCATACACTGGGCGACCTGCCGTTGGATCGCCGTCATTGTCGAGGCTGCCTCCGCCGGGTCGACGTATCCCGTCGGCTTGCCGCCGGGGAACAGCAGGACAGCCATCCTCTTCTCTAGGATGTAGGGCTGTCCCTTGGCGGCGTTCTTCCCGAAGCCGCCGACCCAAGCTCTCAAGGTTGCAAGAGCAGTCTCTCTAACCACGGCAGCCTGGAAGAGAGGGTGTCTATTAGATTTTAGGCTAAAGTTGAGGTTCAACCTTAGAATAAAATAAGCTTAAGACTAGACAATATCAGCATATATTCCATAATATTAGGAGGGAACTTAAGCTTAAAATATATCTCAGAATTCATATCGTATGTATATACTGATGGAAAATACTTACCCCGTCCAAAAACTGACTCAGAGATCATAGCAGATCGTACACGTCTCGTGGAACCAGCCCTGCAAATTCCCATGAGAAGTAGAACACGGAGCATGAGACCTGCAGATCTCATGCCCGCAGGGGTCCTGGAGCACAGCGTTGCACCCCGGGTGCTCACAGTTGGTAGTCTGTAAGTGGAAGGATACATGAGTATCGATATAACACTCACAGGGCTACTCTAGTACTCTGTTGCATGCCGGAGAATGATAAATTTTTGGGCATAACCCCTCCCCTAACGCCTTAATAGGCATAAAATGAAGACTCCGGTGTAGGCCGGAGAATGAAAACACCAAGGTTAGGGGAGGAACCCAGCTTAAGGTAACTTATAAATAACTTATAATTAACTTAAGCATAAAACACTTAAAATAAATCCGGAGAACGACTCCGAATCGCGGCGCTGTCCGACTCCGTCGGCGACGCTGAAGAGAAGGAACGGTGTAAAGCAAAAGTGACCAACTGAAACGCATGCACTCCGCCGGCAGGCGGGGCTACCGTACCTATCCCCCGTAATCGATGGGGCTCCAGGAAAGAGAACAGAGATCCGTCATCACGGGGGAGGAGGCGAGGAGGGGCGAAGACAGTTCCCGAGCATACAGCGGAGCGCCGGAGCAACAAAGGCGGGGGGGAGGCCAACCCCCCGACTCCGTCACAGCGAAGCACCACCGAAACCAGGGTGACAAGGTCACTCCCAGCTAAGTGTCTGTCCAGACTCCCCTACTCCCTCCGCGTAGGGAGAGACGGAGTCAGGCCCGGATGGAGCGAGCAAGGACAAACCTCCCTCCCCCCTACTCTATGGTGAGAGCGGGGGGGGGAAGGTGACTGGGACGGGCGTCTGGCTGTACCGCGATCACAGGGTGACCAAGGTATGATAACACAACACAATCGACAAAATCGGTAGCCTAGGCTAATGCAACCAAACTGATCAGAAAGATGCAACAAACGTGATGCAACAAAACTGAAAAGAGGACCATGGGACCACTGATACCTAGGCTAAGCGAACAGACCAGACGCCCTAGGCTAATCAAAACACAATAAATAAAAACAAAAGTAGGGGAAAATAAAATATAGTAAGAGAAAAATATCCAGGAGTGTACGACTAACCCGAAAGAAAGTCTACCACTCAAAGCTAGCCTGGGCAGATACGAAGAGCGATGGCTAGGGTCTGGATCAGAAAAAACTGAATGCCTATGTAAGGTAGAGAGACATGCATGCATGACCTAAAACCAAGGCAGGCTAAATCCCCTAACAATATAATAATAAAAAGGACTAGAGACGCACGTTAAAAATAAGGGAAAGGTTCCAGGTATGGGAAACTGAGAACAAAACCGCCATGAGGCAGAACAATGCCGCCATGCTCCAGACCGGGAACCTGTATTTATACCTAAAAAACGGCAAATACAGGCTTGTGGAAGGAACGAAACTAAATCGAAACCTTTTGGAATACTTACTTAGCCGCTGCAATAGCTGAACGTTCCATGGTGGCGAAAAATCACGCAAACACAGCACAAAAACAAGAGCAAAAAGAAACGCGTGGGTCTCTTGGCCTGCTAACATAAAGGATGGCCACCAGAGGCGCGGCAGTCGGCTTGGCGTGGGTTGCAGTAGTAGTAGTTGCCGCCCCGTTCTGTGGGTCAGCTCTCTCCTTGAGGGAATTTGTTGTGGGAAATTTCTAAATGGCAAGAAGTTCGTGGTAGTGGTCTCACTCGCCCTAGTGACCATACTGACACCCTTCTTTTATTTTGGGTGAGCGAGTCAGTTATACTGACCTCTTCTTTATTTTGTTTATTCTCTGGTATTTGTTAGATCATTTACCTAAAAAATAATGAAATAAAGGATTATTTCGCGCAGCGACACGAACTGAGCCCAGAAAACGCAATTGTAAGCTAAAACTCTTACAGTCTAGTAATCGTTAATCATTTATCTTCATTTCGAAACAAATTCAATGTCTCTAGCACAATATTTCTTTTATTTTATGGTTGAAAATTTTTTGAAAAAATAAAAACTTTTTTTCCATTCCCCTCCCGCGAGCGCGGATTCTCCTTCCGCCGCAAATCTCCGAAATGCTTATGTCACATTCTCGTAATATTTGCTCCATTCAATATTAGCCGTTTCATAGAGTTTTAAATATGAAAATGTGCGCAGTTTAATTTAGAATACAACTAAAAATAATTGAAGGGCGTAGCTTTTCTCATTTTTGAAATATTTGCATATAAATCACGATAAATAGAAAAAATCGATCTTTGGTCAGCTTTGACTCTACCGAAATGGTAAAAAAACGCAATTGTAAGCTAAAACTCTTAGTCTAGTAATATTACTTATTTATCTTCATTTTGAAACAAAATCAAAGTCTCTAGCACAATATTTAGATTTATGGTAAAATTTTGAAAAAAAAAACTTTTTCCTTCCCTCTGCTCGCAGACTCTCCGCCGCAAATCTCCGAAATGCTTACGTCGCATTCTCGTAATATTCCCTCCGTTTCATATCAGCTGTTTCATAGAGTTTTATATATGAAAATTTGCGCAAAGTCATGTAGAATACAATTAAAAATAATTGAAGGTCGTAGCTTTTCTCTTTTTTGAAATATTTGCATATAAATCACGATAAATAGAAAAAAATCGACGTTCAGTCAATTTTGACTCTACCAAAATGGTCAAAAAACGCAATTCTAAGCTAAAACTCTTACAGTCTAGTAATCTTCAATCATTTATCTTCATTTCGAAACAAATCCAATGTCTCTAGCACAATATTTAGATTTATGGTGAATTTTTGAAAAAAACTTTTTCCTTCCCTCCGCGCGCGGATTCTCCGCTGCAAATCTCCGAAATGCTTACGTCGCATTCTCATAATATTTGTTCCGTTTCATATTAGCCGTTTCATAGAGTTTTATATATGAAAATGTGCGGAATTTTATGTAGAATACAACTAAAAATAATTGAAGGTCGTAGCTTTTCTCATTTTTCAAAAATATTTGCATATAAATCACGATAAATAGAAAAAAATCGACGTTCGGTCAACTTTGACTCTACCGAAATGGTCAAAAAACGCAATTGTAAGCTAAAACTCTTACAGTCTAGTAATATTCAATCATTTATCTTAATTTTGAAAAAATTCAAAGTCTCTAGCACAATATTTAGATTTATGGTGAATTTTTGAAAAAAAACTTTTCCTTCCCTCCGCTCGCGGATTCTCCGCCGCAAATCTCCGAAATGCTTACATCGCATTCTCGTAATATTTGCTCCGTTTCTATTAGCCATTTCATAGAGTTTTATATATGAAAATGCGCGCAATTTCATGTAGAATACAACCAAAAAAAATTGAAGGTCGTAGCTTTTCTCATTTTTCAAAATATTTGCATATAAATCATGATAAATATAAAAAAATCGACGTTCAGTCAACTTTGACTCTACCAAAATGGTCGAAAAACGCAATTGTAAGCTAAAACTCTTACAGTCTAGTAATATTCAGTCATTTATCTTCATTTTGAAACAAATTCGAAGTCTCTAGCACAATATTTCGATTTATGGTGAATTTTCGAAAAAAAACTTTTTCCTTCCCTCCACACGTGGATTCTCCGCCGTAAATCTCCGAAATGCTTACTTCGCATTCTCGTAATATTTGCTCCATTTCATATTAGCCTTTTCATAGAGTATTATATATGGAAATGTGCATAATTTCATGTAGAATACAACAAAAAAATAATTGAAGGTCGTAGCTTTTCTCCTTTTTTAAATATTTGCATATAAATAACGATAAATAAAAAAAGATTTGACATTCGGTCAACTTTAACTCGACCGCAATTGTAAGCTAAAACTCTTATATTATAGTAATATTCAATCATTTATCTTCAGTTTGAAACAAATTGGTAGTCTCTAGAACAATATTTCGATTTATGGTGAGTTTTTGAAAAAAACATTTTTTTACGTCCGCGTGTTACGAATTCATGCATCATTTTGTGATAATATTTTCTCTGTGTTACTTTGATCGTTTTACAATGTGTTATATACCAAAATGATCGTAATTTAGTGTATAATACAACGAAAAAATGAACTCGTTAGCTTTAACTGTTTTGCTCACAGCGTGATTTGTATACAATTATATATGAAATTTTTTTCGCTCTGTCATATATCCCAATATTTATATATGATGATATTTTTTTCATTTCTGATGGTTGCATACTAAACTTCAGGCAATGACAAAAAAGGAGCCAAAAATGAACTCTTAATCTTGAAAACTAAGGGTTAAGCTAACTTTTAAATGAAATTAAAAGTTACTGTAATACCATTTAAAAGTTAGCACAATACATTACCCATAAAAAAATAAATAAATGGTTGGTAAAA
Source organism: Macrobrachium nipponense (assembly GCF_015104395.2). Lineage (NCBI taxonomy): Eukaryota > Metazoa > Arthropoda > Malacostraca > Decapoda > Palaemonidae > Macrobrachium > Macrobrachium nipponense. Next base: position 64,231,727 of record NC_087200.1, read on the forward strand.
ATAAAGGGGTGCATACATACTTACAACATAGTTCTCTCTTCTTTCCCCCCATTTCTTTAAAATACTATCACAAATTTTTTAATTACAGTTATATTATTATTACAGGCAGTCCCCAGGTTACGACGGTCTCAGTTTACGACGTTCCGAGGTTAAGGCGCTTTTCAATTATATTCATCTGAAATTATTTCCAGGGTTATGACACATGTTCCAGGGTTACGACGCCTACAACACTGATCTGGCAGATGAAATATGACACCAAAAATGCAAAATAATCAATATTTGAAGTTTTTTTTTAATGCAAAATGCAATAAGAATGCAGTTTACATAGTTTTCAGTGCACCCAAAGCATTAAAAGTAAGGTTTTCTTAGGATTTTTGACGATGTTCCGGCTTATGACGATTTTTGGGTTACAACGCGTCTCTAGAACGGAACCCTCCGTTGTAACCAGGGGTCTGCCTGTATTATTAATATTTGAAAATATTAATTTTCTTAGACAATTTGTATTTTTCATAACTACAAACCTGAGGTCTTAAAAATAGGATAATTTCTAGCGCCTAGCTGGATCCGGTAAAAAAGCAGATGAAAGCAAGGAATCTTGTTGTATCTGGCAAGACATGCATAGATCGGGTGAAGAGTGGTCAAACACCGAACATCTGCTCCAGTCTTTCCCAACTCAGGATAACTTAACAAAAAGAGGGGCGGCTAGAGTGGGCAGTATAACGTTAAGACCTCAGGTTTGCAGCTATGAAAAATACAAATTGTCATAGAAAATTTGTCATTTGTTCATACGCGAGCAAACCCTCGGTCTTAACAATAGGATAGACTCATACTTGGAGGGAGGTATAAGACCTCCTAGACCAGCTGGGGGCCTACCCACCAGTTCAGCTCTCAAAAGAAATAGTTCTTAGAGAGGGACTGAAGCCCATTGAGAAGCTAGATACACTAAAATCTAACCACTTAGAACCTGAGTGATGCACAATGATTTATGGGATAACCATTGTATAGGGAACCAAAGAGAAACTTTGACTGTTCAAAAACAAACCAGGGCACTAGGGTTTGTAGTACTCCCGACTCCTCCTTACTCAGGAGCAGAGCCCATGCTACTGAATAGTGGGTAAGATATTGTATACTGCACGACCACACTACCAGTATGACTACCTCACTCACCTGTATCAGACCAGTGCAGCAAATGACATGTCAGTTCCTTAAACCGCCCGAAGGAAGAAGGAAAGGTACAAGAGAAAGAAGGAGGCCAGCCAACTCACTCATTCTCTCATCCACACAATCATCTTAGATAAGATACAAAGGTGCCCTGTTAAGGGCAACTATGAGTTACACAACCTGTTGGGCAACCACCACAGGACCCAGGGAAAACGTGTCCATAGATCTGTGGGCAACATCCTTAAGATAGAAGGAGGTGAACGTGGACTGGCGTAACCAAGTACCAGCGCTCAGCACTCTATGTACAGCCAAGTTCTTTTTGAAAGCCAGAGAGGGACCAATACCCCTAACGTCATGCGCTGTAGCCTGCACAGATGTGGTGACGGAATCATCAAGAGTCAAGTATGCCTGTCTGATGGCTTCCCGTATCCAAAAAGAGATAGTATTCTTAGACACCTCTTTCTTTGTATGGCCTGTACTGACAAAAAGTCTGCAGCAGCCTGGTCTAAGGTGCCGAGTCCTTTTAAGATAGTAACGCAGGGCCCGGATAGGGCACACAAAAGCTCTTGAGCATCACCACCCACAAAGTCAGTCAGTGATGGAATGGAAAACGAAGCGAGCCTGTCATCATGCACCGAGGGATTTTGGGTCTTGACCACGAATTCCGGAACAAATTCGAAGGACACTGACTTCCAACCCCTGGTGTGCTTCACCTCATAACTCAGACCGTGGAGCTCTCCTTCCCTTTTGGAAGATGCCAAAGCCAAAAGGAAAACTGTCTTGAGCATCAGGTTCCTATCAGATGAGCTTTGCAAGCTCATATGGACTCTTAGTTAAGCTCTTAAGCACCAAGGAAACATCCCATGTTGGGGGCTTGAGCTCTTTAGGAGAAGACGACTGCTCAAACCCCTTAACTAGCAGGGAAAGTTCCCAGGAGATGTCAATACCCTTCAGGCGTAACAACAAACTCAGAGCTGCCCTGTAGCCTCTAATAGCAGACACGGACAAACGTTTCTCGTCTCTGAAGAAGGTTAAAAAGTCTGCTATTCGCTGAATAGAGGTCGCGAGTGGAGAAAAACCCCATTTACGACACCAATCACAGTAGATCGCCCATTTGCCTTGGTAAATGGCAGAGGTTGACTTCCTAAGACTGCTGGACATGTGCCCAGCTGATTTCTGAGAAAAGCCTCTCTCTCGGAGGAGATAGTTGATAGCCTCCAACCGTGAAGAGACAGGGATTCTACTGACTGATGGAACCTTTCTGCATGGGGCTGACACAGGAGATGCTACCAAGGCGGAATCTCCCTCGGAATCTTTGACAACAACGATAGCAGATCTGGAAACCATTCCGCCTGAGGCCACAGAGGGGCTACCAGAGTCATTCTGAGACCCTGTGAACCCAACAGCCTGTTCAGAACCTGACGGATCAAACAAAACAGAGGGAAGGCATACACCTCCAGGTTGTCCCAGGGATGTTGGAATGCATCTTCTGCCAATGCCAAAGGATCTGGGACCACTGAACAGAACACCTCCAACATCCTGTTGTAACGTGTCGCGAAAAGGTCCAGCATGGGTCTCCCCCAAATCTGGAAAAGCCTGTCCGCCACCGCTTGATGTAGGGACCACTCTGCTCTGTGCCTAAGATCTGATCCCAGCGACTGAGTTTGTCTGCGACCATGTTCCGCTTCCCTGGGATATACCTGGCTGAGAGCTCTACCGAATTGCTGATTGCCCACTGGTGAAGCTCGACGGTCAAGGCATGAAGTTGCTGAAAAACTAGGCCTCCCTGTTTGTTCACATAGGCTACCACCGTGGTGTTGTCCAACATGAGAACGACAGAGTGACCCTCTACCATCCCCCGAAACTCCTTCAGACCCAGGAAAGCTGCCTTCAACTCCAAGACATTGATATGCTGCTGCTTGTCCTCTAAACCCCAAACGCTTGAAGTGATGAGACCGCCTAAGTGCGCGCCCCAACCTGCGAGGGAGGCATCCGAGAACAGAAGGAAGTCCGGAGGGAGAGAACGCAGTGACGCCCTTCAATAGATTCTGGTCGTCCAACCACAATGAAGGTCTTCTCTCACTTTCAAAGACAGTGGGACCATAAACAGGGGAGAGTCCCCTGTCAGAGACCAGAATTCCCCGAGCATCCATTGCAGAGACCAAAGATGAAGACGCCCATGAGGGACCAGCTTCTCCAGGGAAGATAGCACTCCCAGAAGAACCTGCCACTGATGAGCTGACTGATGCGACTTTGAAAGGAAGTTGCACGCCACAGCCCGCAACTTCTCCAATCTCTGATCCGACGGGAAAACTCTTGCCACTGTCGTATCGATGACCATGCCCAGGTAGAGAATCCTTTGAGTGGGTACAAGGTTCGACTTTTCCTGGTTGACTAATATGCCCAGGTCCAGGCAGAACTGAAGAAGACGATCCCTGTCTTGCAGCAGCTTCTCCCTGGAAACTGCCAAGACCAACCAATCGTCGAGGTACCTCAGCAAATGGATCCCCTGAGCATGGCCCAACTTGACACAAGAGAGAAGACCCTTTTGAACACCTGAGGAGCTGTGTTCAACCCGAAGCACAAGACTTTGAACTCAAAGATCTTGTCCGCCAGAGAGAAGCGAAGGAACTTCCTGGACGTGGGATGAACAGGGGTTTGGAAGTATGCGTCCTTCAAGTCTATCGACAGCATGAAGTCGCCTTCCCTCACAGCTGCCAACACCAAGCATGGGGTCTCAATCCTGAACCGTGTCTTCCTGATGAAGCGATTCAAGGTGGATAAGTCAATCACAGGCCTCCATCCTCCCGACGCCTTGGGCACCAAGAAGATGTGACTGTAAAACCCCGGGGGACGGACGCACTACTTCCGCTATCGCATCCTTGTCCAGCATTTTCTGCACTTCCTCCTGAAGAGCCAAGAATTTCAGAGAATCTGGGGGATACATCTTCCTGAGCTGCAGCTTGTCCGACAGAGGAGGAGAGAAGTCGAATGGCAACAGGTATCCCACCCGAAGGACATCTACTACCCACTTCTCCGGCCCGTAACCCTGCCACTTGGCCCAATGGCCAGCCAGGCACCCCCCACCTGTGGCGCAGGAGAGGGAGAGGCGCCCAACCTACCGACGGCCCCTTTGACCTCTGCCCCTGGGGCCTCTTCTTGGTTTAAAGAAACGAGAGCGAAAGGGGCGTTGATCCTGAGACTTGGGCTGTCAAACGGGAAGCCCCTGCCAAATTCGAGGTCCTTGATGGCCTACCAGGCGACGATCTCCTCGATAGCTGCTGGACTGGGGGCGGAGGGGGGGCCAGACGTCTCCGAGGGTGGGACTCTGATTTAGACACGGCTTGGTGCACCAGTCGGTCCTTGGTGTCAGCCCGACGTCGGTCTATCGCATTTTCGAGTTCTGTCCATGGAAACAAAAACTGCGACTCCAACAGATCACTGTTCCTCAAGGCCAGCAAAGACTCGGTGTCGAGCGACCTCTCCATCCTAGACAAAGCCACGTCCCTCCTAACCAGAAGAAGATTAGTCCATAAATTGGCACTGAGGTGAGCCAAATAAGAAAACGCCTTGTCCCCGGACTGCAAAAGACTGGCAAGCGAGGCGGCACTCACCAACCTATCAGGGGACCTGTCAGAAGCTATCTTGGCAATCACCACAGACCAGAGGTCCAGCCAAGAAACCGTCTGCAACATGGAGACCGCCGTAGATTCCAAAGCTAAGGCGTCTTGCGGAGAAAAGGATGGAGCCACTGACCTCACCTGTTCCAAAGTCAAACCCGGCTTCAAGCGAATGACGTCTGGGTTAAGGTGGCGTGACAACAAAAACACAGATCTCATAGCATAGTACTTCAGAAACAGAAGCGTTAACCTTCTGCAGGACCGACTGAACATGCCCTGACAACGGCAGCTGGAGAGATGATTTGGAGTCCTGAGAAGCTCCCACCAAGGCCTCCAAGCAAGAAGGAGTGTAAGACGACCGAGCCTGAGTCCTACTTTCTAAATTGTTGAACCCCCGAATGAGATCAACAACCTCCGAAAAGGAAGACAGAAACTCTTGCATGTCCCCCTCTTCCTGCTTTGGCACCGGGGACCGACGACAAGAAGGATGTGTAGGCTTTTTTAATGCGTTTTCTTCGCCTAAATTCACAGAAGGGTTAGTAGGCAAACAGTCTGAAATCCCTACTAGCCTATCTGGGCTGGGTCCAAGTGTCAGCCTCCGAGACGGACCCACAGTATCATCAGGCACATCACTTACCTCAACAGGTGACTCCAGACGTCCATGAACAGACACGGGCGTGGCGGCCGTACGTACGTGAGATGGGGGGAAACTCGAGCACTCGAGATTGATGGAGAATCCTTAATAGTGGAAGACTTGGAAGCAAGCAAACACTCCGGCTGCACCACCTCCGTGCTCACTACCTTCGACCTCTTGACAGGCGCCTTCTGATCTTTACGGCGATGAATAGGCCTGGGAGAAGAAGGAGCACTACCATCATGTGCACAGACAGGGGAGGTTGCAACACGCTCGCGATGGGCAAGGACGGAAGGGGGGGTGGGGTGGTAGCATGTACGAGATTCGGCGGCAAAGCAACCCCTGCAGAAAACACATCACTAACACTGCCCGAAACCACAGCAATCTTGGGAACACGTCCAAGCTGTTCCTCCCTCGGTGTCGAAGGAAGGGCAAAGCCCTTAGCCTTCCAACGCTGAAGACGCCTACCAGGCATAGAGGGGGAAGAGGGAGAGGAAGACAGCACTAGCTTCTTATGCACACTCTTCTTGGAAGGCGGAGACGAAGCAACGAGTTTCCTACCAGTCCCCCCAACCGATAAGGCAGCCTACTTCACATCTAAAACAGAGTCCAGTCTGTTAAGAACTGCCTGGCAAATGATCTCGGACTGATGTGCCAGAGAAGGCTCCGAAGACAAGGAAGGGAGATGTTCCGAACTGGGCAGCAGAGATGAAGTCGCGGCTAAGAGAGGCGGATCAGAGGAGGCGACTGGGAGATACGCCATCGATGAGAGTGACGTCACGACTTCCCTTCTGAGCGAGGGGGAAAGAGACGCCACTGGCGGAGGAATACACAAAGATGGGCCCCATGACGACAACAACGGGGCTGATGCCGCAGCATCACTCCGAGACAAGGCAGCTACAGACACCGGCGGAGCAATACAAGATGGCCAACTGCTCCCACCCGTGGAGACGAGGCCGGGAGGGAGGATGGCCTGGATGGAACAGGGAGGGGGGTTGTGAGGCTCCACAAAATGTGCTAGCAACCCCTCCAAGGATGGGGTACCCCTAGCCCAAGCGTCTTCCAAATCGCCGCCATTTTGGACGCCTCCGACTCTGGAAGAGAAGAGAATGATGAAAAAACCTCACCCTTCTCGGGAACCGAAAAAGCTTCCGAGGAAGAGGGGGCTACATTACAAAAAATACCCTGGCGACCTCCCGATACTTCCATCGACGAATCAATGGAAGAAAAGGAAGGAGATGTAGGGACAACGCTACTATGGGGGTTGACTACTGCGGAAGACAAAACATCAGGAATAGGAGCAAAGCCCTCCCAAGAAGGAAGAGTGGAGACTCTCCGATGTTCCCTCTTACCATAAGACTTCCTCCTCTGCTCCAAAGGCCATGCCCGGCATTCCATACACGGATTCGTAATCGTACAAAAATTGGAACAACACCTATTGCATGTGATGTGAGGGTCCGTCGCTGACGAAGCCAAAAAACGAGAACACAGGAATCCAGGAATTCCGGGGCACCAACGCTGACATCGAGAAGGAGCAGAAGAAGCCATAATACAAAGGTAAAAACACACAAACACACTAAAGGAACGAAATTGGCAAGAACGTGGGAAAAGGCCAAGAGAGGAAAAAACCCAACTCTCGTCCAGGCGGTAAAGAAAAGACTGGAGTAGATGTTCGGTGTTTGACCACTTTTCACCCAATCTACGCATGCGTTGCCAGATACCACAAGATTCCTTGATTTCATCTGCTTTTTTACCGGATCCACCCAGGCGCTATAAATTATCCTATTGTTAAGACCGAGGGTTTGTTCGCGTATGAACAACATAGTACATACTACATGCACCATAAAAATTTTCTCATCTTAGTAAGAGAGAGAGAGAGAGAGAGAGAGAGAGAGAGAGAGAGAGAGAGAGAGAGAGAGAGAGAGAGAGAGAGTCATTATTTTTATTATTTAATGTTATTTAATTTACACTAAAAGCTTGAAAACTTGTAAATTACATAAAAAAAATTGAACAAACAACTTTGCAGGGTTTCTCCAGGATTCGAAAATGTTGCGTTTGTGTGACTATGAAATGCTCGTGTATGATAATTAGTTAAGTTCCAATGAAAAGTTCATGTTATTGTGAATTCGCAGAACTCGAATCGCATAAGACTGAGGTATTAATGTATACAGAGAGAGAGAGAGAGAGAGAGAGAGAGAGAGAGAGAGAGAGAGAGAGAGAGAGAGAGAGAGAGAGAGAGAGAGAGAGAGTAATGAGGTTATTTGAGGTTTTAGACTGCAATGAGTGTAATCCATTTGCAAATGCTTGCTACACTTTTTTACTAGATTATTTGTCATGAAGACAGATTACAGTTTTTAGTATATTTCTAACACTACCCAGGTGGAGTTTGCTATTCAAGACTGCAAAGATATGGAAGATTGGGTGGGCCAGTGTCAACTGCTGCTACGAGTAACTCATGGAATGGACTACAAAGAATTTTACACCTTTCTCCGTACAGTTGCACAGCGTCGAATATCATGCCTTAGTGGTGAGTATTATAGAACAAGAAGTATGAATGGATGTATCCTTACTTGGTCATTGATGTTTAAATGCATTATCATGTAATAATAGTTCTGAAACTAAATATTTAATCTATTAACTTTTGTGTTAATAATAAAGGAGAAAATAATTTGTGAAATATTGTTAGACTAACAGGGATGAGGAATGTTTGTTGGGTTTCAGTTTACATATGCAATATACTAAGCAAATTGAAAAGTACTTTCAAATTAAGGCAGTAATTTTAGGAATCTTACAGATTTTTACATATGATTTAAAAGTGCAATGAATTACGAAATTAACATCACAATTTTTGAAAGTAAATTGTATTTTTTCGAACTATACAAACCTGAGGTCCTTTACAATAGGAATTACAACCAGCATAGCTGGGATTACAGCTGTTAAATTCTTTAACAAGGTGGTTAGGCAGTAACTACCTTCCTGTAGGCGGGGGAGACTTGCCTGCCCGGACATAAACACTCCAGTTTACTTCCAGCCCATTTTCAGATTTAGGGGTGTCATGAGGTGGGCAATTAGTGTACGTAAAGGACATCAGGTTTGTATAGTTAGGAAAAATCACAAATTCTTAGTCGTTTGTATTTATCCTAGCTATACTTACCCCTAACTACTATCGTAGGAAAATCCTGGATGTTAATCCAGTACCAACCAGAAAAAACTGGTTATTTCGCCTCCTCCACCCCCCGCCATGTATGTGCCCCAGGGGTTGAAGATCCTGACCCCTCACCTGGTCTCCAGTCCTTTCCACACCTCTAATGCTCCAATCTTCAGATGCACGGGGAAGGCAGGGAGGGCTTAAAAACTCAGTAGTTCAGGGTAAATATAGCTAGGAAAAATACAAATTACTAAGAATTTGTGATTTGTTCCAACGCCGTATACTTACCCTGAACTACTATCGTAGGAGACTTATTCTTTAGGAGGTGGGAGTATCTAGGGATGGAGAGGCCCAGTGCAAAGTTATGGGGTCGTTTGTCCCAGGAGGAGGGGAACCAGCTCTGCCGGATTAGGGTGCAGGGGGGAGGGGTTCACCAATGGGAGAGATCGACCTGGCTTGCAGGGGAGGGGAGGAATCAACCACCAGAGCACTAAGTGCAATGGTTTGTATAATATGATACACGCTCACTCATCTCACCTGTATATACGAGGGATCCTGACACATACGCCAAAGGGGAAGGGGGAGCAGGATTACAAAGGATGTTCATACTTCACCCATACACACCCACTCCCACTCATGACACTCCTGGCAGGACTAGAGCCTCTGTTAACCTCCCACCATCGGACCAATCTTGAAAGAGTCCAGGGATCTTCTAGTGCAATCCTTGGGGTAATAGGCAGTAAAGGTGGACAGCCTCTTCCAGACTCCTGCCCGGAGCACCTGGATGACGGCCAAGACCCTGGCGAAGGACAGGGAAGTACCTATGCCCTTGATATTGTGGGGCTTTGCACCCGGGAGTGGGGGGGGGGGGGGGGGGGGGGGAATCCTGCTCCCTCGTAGACCCTCTTAATGGTTTCCCTCAACCAGAAGTGTTCTTCGAGACCGTCTTCTTTTCCCGGCCGGTGGAAACAAACAGGTTCTGAATCCCGGGGTGGAGACCCTCCGCCCTGCTGAGGTATTTCCTCACTGCCCTGACCGGGCATAGAAGGAGGTCCTGGGATCCTCCACCTTAGGCAGAGCCGGGATGGAGAACTCCACAAACCAAACGCTCGCTACCAATGGGTTATGGGTCTTGGCCACGAAGGAGGGCACGAACTTGAAAGTGAGGTCCTTCCAGCCCCTCGAGTGGGAAACCTCATAGGAGAGGCAGTGAAGCTCATCCACCCTTTTGGGGGAAGCTAAGGCTAGCAGGAACACTGTCTTGAGCATGAGCTCCCTGTCCGAGATGTCCTTGAGGGACTTGAAGGGAGGTTTCTTCTGAGCGTCCAGGAACCTGGCTACGTCCCAACGAGGAACCGAACCGCCAAGGACCTGGGGGGCCAGGCCTGCTCGAAGCCCCTAATTATTAAAGAGAGGTCCTTGGAGTTACCCAGGTCTACACCCTTTTGGTAGAAGACCTGGCTCAACGCTGCCCTGACCCCTTTGATGGCCACAATGGAAAGTCCCTTGTCCTCCCTCAGGTGGACCATAAGGGGCCCCAGTTCCGCTCATTGCACCAGGTCCCGAACAGTCTCCACTTCACCTGGTAAACTCTCGCAGAGAACTTCCTCAGGGACCCCGACATGTGGGAGCCTACCCTGCAGGAGAAGCCTCTCTTGTTCAGGAGCAGCCTGATAGCCTCCACCCGTGAAGGCAGAGGGTGTCCAGGCCCTCGTGAAACCTTTCGAAGTGGGGCTGCCTTAGGAGATCCGGTCTTTGGGGGAGCTCCCAGGGGCCTTGGATGGACAATTCTAGGAGGTCTGGGAACCAGTCCAAGTCTGGCCACGAGGGTCATGATGGTGCCCTTGGGGGTCTGGAGTCGGTTGAGGACCTGTCTGAGGACCCAGAAGTGGGGCGAGGGGACATGTAAAGATCCAGCCCGTCCCAGGGGTGTTGGCACACGTCTTCCCAAACTGCCGCTAGGTCCGGGACTGGGGAGCAGAAAACCGGGAGCTTGTGGTTCAGACTCTTTACGAACAGAACCATGGTGGGGGAGACCCACATCCCAATCAACTCGGCCACTACCACCGGGTGTAGGGACCACTCCGCCCCCAGGACCTGCCCATGTCTTCAGAGCCCCTCTGCAATCATGTTCCTTTTCCCGGACTGAACCTTACTGTCACGGAGATTCCCGCGTTCTCCGCCCACTCTAAGATGTTCTCCGCTAGGGTGCACAGGAGGCATGACCTCAGACCTCCCTGCTTCTTGATGTACGTGACCATGGTGGCATTGGTTCACATGACCACCACCTGCTTGTGTCTTAGTCTGGTCTCGAATGATTGGAGCGCTTTGTGAATGGCTAGGAGCTCCAACTCATTAATGTGGAGCTCCCTCTCCTGCTCTGACCACGCACCCCCTCTCATCTTTGACTGTAGGTGGTCTTCCCAGCACTCCTTTGATGTGTCCGCGAAGAGCAGCCTCTCCGGAGGAGTATCCGACAGTGGGATCCCCACAGGTGATTCGACTCTGCTAGCCATCAGCACAGGGCTTCCATCGTGGGCTGAGAGGGGGCTAGCAGTTCCAAGGGGTTCTTCCCGACCGAGGCCCAAACCGTCCTTCAAATTCTATTAGACGGCCTCAGTTTCATTCTGCCCTGAGGAACCTGCCTCTCTAGGGAGACGAGGTGGCCTATGAGTTTCTGCCACTCACTTTCCGGGAGGGGAGCACCTGGCAGAAAGGGGCTCGCTATGTTCCGTAGGTTGTTCAAATGTTCCTCTGACAGGAAGGCCTTAGCCCTTACTGTGTCCAGATCCATCCCCAAGTACACCATCCTGGTGGTGGGCTCCAGGTGAGACTTCTCCCAGTTCTGGGCGTTGCCTAAATGACTGCTGAGGTCCAGGAACTCTTCCTCATGCTCCTTCAAGAGTTCCCTTGAAGGGGAAAGGAGTAGCCAATCATCCCGGTACTGCAGAAGGCGCTTGTCCTTCTTATGGGCCCCAGAAGACACAAGAGAGAACCCTTTCATGAAGACCTGCAGTTCCATGGACAGGTCAAAGCAGAGAGTCCTGAACTGGTACGAAACTCCCTCCCACCTTATGTGGAGGAACTTCCACTGGAGGGGTGTACTGGGATCTGAAAGTAAATGTCCTTGAGATCGAGGGACAGCATGTAGTCCCCTTCCCCCAAGGCCACCAGAACTGAGCGTGGGGTCTCCATTTGAAGTCCGTCTTGAGGACATAGGTGTTCAGGATGGATAAGTCGAAGACTGGTCTCCACCCCCCTGAAGCCTTCGCCACCAGAAAGAGGTGGCTGAAGAACCCTGGGAGTGATCTGCAACTCGCTGGAGGGCTCCCTTCCTCTAACAGAGATAGGACCCCCAGTGACTGGGGATCTGGGGGTGGAAAGCCCCGCTGTCGGGCTCCCCCGTCAGGGGAGGAATCTCGTCTAGGAAGGGGTTCCGGTAGCCATCCCTGAGGACCTGGATAGTCCAGAGATCAGTCCTGAGATCCTCCCAGTCCCGCCAATGTTTCAAGCCAGGTATGGGCCTCGTCTCCTACTTCAGCGACCTCGACCTCCTGCGGAGGACCCAGCCTGTCCATTGAGTGGCTGTCTGAGAATTCAAGGACCCAATGACCCTCCACCAAACAGGACCAGTTCCTTGAGTAGGCCCACTCGGTCCCTTCCTTCAAGTTGGTTGGTGGCGAATCTGGCCATTGCCCCGGCCCATAGGTCGAGCCAGGCGGCTACCTGGATGGCAGCCCCCGCCATGGTCCCTGCATGGCCACTTATTCTTGAGAAGGTGACGGAGTCCGTCACGAATCTTTCTCCCCCGAAAAGACTGGGACGAGGAGGGAGATGTCATCATCCAATGACACGGGGGTAGAAGGAGAAGTCCTCTGGGGGTGAAGAACCTCCCCTGCTTGCCTTAGCTACTGGGAGGAGCTTGAGGAAGCCGTGAGACCAAGGAGCCGCAGAGCGTCCCTGGACCCCGATGTTACCTTGCCCACCTGGGTCTGGGCCTGGGCCTGAGCCTCACTCCCCGTTGGGGGAAGGGCCCCCGGAAGGTTTGTCCTCCTTCGGGCCACCCGATACGAACTCTACTGAGGAGGGTCTCTAGTCGCTGGAAGGAGGGACAGGGTCTGCTAAACGGTCCCTTCCCTGAAAGAGGGCTCAGACTCTCCTGCCAGATGAGCCCTCAACGAACACGCCTTGCCCCTCCCAAGGTGTTATTAGCCGCCCTGGATGAATGACTCATTCTCGCCGCCCTTCAAGGCCCAACCACGGGAGGTGGGGTGTGCTCCAGAGTGGCCGGACGCCTCACTCTGAAGGCTACTAGCAGAAGCGGGGACCTTGCTGGAAGCGGGGGCCTCGCTGGAAGCAGAGTTCCAGGCCGTACCAGCAGAGCTTTCATAGGAGCCCCACTAGCCGGTGGAGCGTGCAGGGGAAAGGCCAGTGGGGCAGTGGCGCCACCCTCTCATGGGACTGCCATGGGAACCACGAGCATGGGTGAATGCAAAGAGGGCCTTCCAACCGTGAGAGTGGAGCGGGCCGTCCAACAGGGGGAGGGGAGGGAGCCATCTGAGAGGGAGAGCAGAACGGCCGTCCGACAGGTAGAGCAGAGCGGGCCATCAACTGGGGACCGTAGCTGCCGTCTGACAGGGAGAGTGTAGCGTGCTGTCCGACCGGGAGAGCGGAGCAGATCGGCCGACCGGGAGAGAGGAGCAGACCGTCTGACTGGGTGAGCGGAGCATTCGACCGGGGGATCAGAGCGTGCCGTCACCTACTGCTTGCCCCGTTACGTCGGCTACCGCGCCTATCCCAACCTCTCCGACGGTACACGCTCAACTCCACGTAGTACAATGCCTCTTCTCCGCCCTTCACGCCTGCTACCGCACCTACCCGAACCACTCCATTGGGTTATGATGGGGAGAGCGGAGCGTTGCGGGGGTGGAGGGGGCCGAACCCGCCCGACTCCACTTAGGAAACCATGTTCTCAGACACTTCTCCATTGGCGAGCCTGTAGTGGAGAAAGGAAATCGACATCCAATGAAGGGTGTTGAGTCTCCACAGAACTAGCAACCCATAAATAGGACAGAGTAATGATTGATCTTAATCAATAAACACAAAGTCCAAGGCATAAAGGATCATGAAGCATTTGAGCCATCAAAACAGATGCTGAATGATTCGACATCCGAAACAGAGTCGCGACACGAAAACCCGCCTTTTGCAGGCAACACGTCAATACTCTTAGCTACTACTGGAGAGAGATTGGATGCAGTCTTTAAAAACAAAAGCTGTCTGATGAGTTTCATAAGGGCTTGCATGTCCCAAACAAGAGTCAAATGCCATCCAGAGGCCCTGAGGTCGCTGGGATGGCAAGGCCGAGAAATTTCTCAGTAGTAGAATCTGAATTGAGGAGAAACGATAGTACAACTTATGTGAAAGACTAGAGCGAGTGTATACCCACGTCTTTCACAGTTGAATCGGAAAGAAGAGGATGGTTTTAATCCCTGAAATTTACAGAGGACTGAAAGAGAATTCCAACTGCTGCTGTTTGGCAAAAAGGCCTGTGCTTGCAATGAAGGCTGGAAGTCTTTAGCCGTGTAAAACATAAGGATGTACTGCCTGCACGAACCACTTCTTGACATTGCGAAGGTTTGTTCAGGGACTAACTCCTCTCTTTACCCTGACAATGGTGCTGTCAGGACAAAGTCTCCAACATTTACTCCAATTCGGGGTGAGTAACTAGTAGTTGAACACTTACAAATTAGAAAATGTACATATATAAAAGACAAAAAAAACGCTGTATTTGTCAGAAAAATAATTCTGAATCATTGCAGTGGCACATGGCTCGATTGTGATGAAGCAGAAGACTTACAGACTTCTGTTATACCCTGAGGTAAGCAGATGATAATGAGTCTAATGAGACATATCTCTGTTTGGCAAATGTATAGCATGAGACATGACTCATAAGCCAGAATTCAGAGCCAACCAGAGACCTATGTCTGTGATGGCTGGGTAGAGAGATTTGAATTAGTATTTAGTAGTTAACCCTCGACAGAGGAGAAACAATACCAAGACAAACAATATCTCATTGACTTCGTAGGCTTAGTTGCCTGGTAATACATTCCATTTTGGAATACGTTAGGCTCACAGAGCTATCCAGTGCACCACAGATACACTCAGTCACCTGTATGTTTACCAAGACAGGAGGGAGAGAAACCCTCTTGTTCAGTGATAATGGCAACCCTGTGGTTTTGTTGTAAAATAGCACCACTAGGCATCTCAAAATCAAAACTGGAAACTCTTTGGAGGCCTGAAAGACTGTCCTGAGTTTCAGGTTAATTAAGAGAAGGTACTATTCATCTCGGTCACATACCAAAAAAATTAACTTACAGGTATGCTTCTATTACTCAGATGGTGCAACTGATAATAGAAGCACATCGCAAGGAGAATATACAAGTACAGTGCTCCTCCACTTTTACACGGTATTAGGTTCCAGAACCTACTGCAGAAATGCAAACCACGGTAATGCAAAAAACCCTTGTAAAAATGCTTATAATTTGGTTATAACTGCCAAATACGTAGTACCCCATAAACTAAAATTCTTAAAGCTGTATTTTAACATTCCACTGCTTAATTTGATAGTTCAAACAAAAATATACTTTAAATTATCATACTAAAACAATTTAATATAATTTCAAACAAAATTACACCCCAAACCATCATCCCAAAATCCGGAGACATCTTAGATTAGTACCCTTTTCCAACTTGCTCTTAAATATATATGCCCCTCTAAAATGCTTATCCGTAACAATAATTTACTCATTTAAAATATTAATATTAATGTAAACAGCAAAATATCTATAAAATTTTTAATGTAAGTTAAATAAATTTTTAACACAAATTATATATAGCTGTCTTTTGACAACTAATCAAGTTACCTCTGTACTTTATAGTACAAGTTGTTTTCTCTCATAGTACAATTGAAGTATTAATCCTTTTAAAATTATCACTAATTCACATTTTTTATAACACTGTTTATTCACTAATCACTATTTTTTCATATTGTGTGTGACTAAATACTGATTTTTATGATAAAAATTATTTTCAGTGTATACTTATAATGTAGTCATGCATCTAATAAGCTCACTCCAGGTTGGGCCCCAAACTGAGCATAACAGATGTAATCTTCTCTCTCTCTCTCTCTCTCTCTCTCTCTCTCTCTCTCTTCTCTCTCTCTCTTCTCTCTCTCTCTCTCTCTCTCTCTCTCTCTCTCTGTAAAGGTAATGTAAAATGTACTTGAAATTACACCATAAAGTATTTTATGATAAACCATGTTGTACAATTTTTAAAATACGTAATTAGTGAATATTTTAAATATTATACAATATGCTCTATCATCAAAAAACTTTGCAGCAATATAATTTCAAATACATCTTACATTACCCTTAACGATAGAGAATCAAGTACCTATTATGCTCAGTATGGGGCCCAACCTGGAATAAGCTTAATAGATGCATAACTGCATTATAAGTATGGTGTAAATAATTTTATCTTAAAAATCAGTATTTAGTCACATACAATATGAAAACACGTATACAGTAATTTGTGAATGAATAGTGTTGCTCTACAGAAAATAAAGTAAATTAGTAATAATTTTAGAGATAAGGTCAAAAGAATAAATCCATAAATTAGTGAAAGTATCCCGTGAAAAAGTGAATAAAATAATGTGTTCCACAAAAATCTGTGACAAAATGGACTGCAGATATGTGAAACACATAAAACCAGGGGGCACTGTATATTTGTAGGCTCCTGTTAATCAAGCCCAACCTAATTCTTTTTCATTTCAAAAGAAAAAGAATAAGGACTGGAAGCAGACCTCCTTCATTCTCTGATGAAGAGAGTGAAGGTGAAGTTGTCCTGAAGGGAGGCTATACATGATAACAGGACACCAAAGACAACTAGTTCATGCCGAACTCCTAGTTTCCAAAAATGGGAACACTGGAGAGGTGGAGTTCAAACTTCTCGGTTACATCCATCTTGAACAGATTGAACGTATGTTCGGTGAGATCCTAAGATCAAACCAGGAACATAGTCTCTTGAATTCAAACTCTGGTGAGTAGACTTGTAGAGTTTCTCTTATTTCCTGGCTCCTCCCGGTGTAACCCAGGAAGTAGAGGGAAAAAATTGAAGGGGGATTGACTGTTCTTGCCCGCTCTTATCTGAGCTTGCAGTGATGATAGCAATGCAGAAAGTACGAAAACATATTCGCCTCAGGGAAAAACGCTTCTTGAAGGGAGAGCAGAAGTTCTCACTCACCAAACAAAGCATTCTTTCCTACAACTGATTCGTTTGCGCAAACGCGAGTGAGAGTTGAACGGAGTTAAGTGCGCCAAAAGTTGGTGAGAAATTGCCACATCTTGCTATGCATTTGTCTTCTCTGTGATCAAACCTCATGAAGATGCCTACCCAGAGAACCTCCTCCTAGCTTCTCCAAGGTCCATGTCACTGAACCTCAGACAGTGACATTGACCTTGGTACCTGGGCAAGAGCCTTTCCTGCCTTTCACAGGTGGGTCCGAGTCACCAAGGCAGCTCGGTCCCTCCTCTAGCCCTCCGCCACTGTCACAACGGAGAGAAGACTCCCCACCACTGACTGAGTATATGACCACCTTTGAGGGTTGTACACTCGTAGAGACTTACGAACAAGTACCCGACACAGCCCCAGTTCTGTGAGCAGCGCCCCTGGAACCAGAGACAGGAGAATGACCTGGGTCTGAACTCCTGGGCCAGATAGATCTGTATTGATTTCATTAGTCATTTATATTTATTTCTCATTGTTTTATGTGTTTAATTGTGTTTATTCCCTATAAAATGTATTTTTTGTCAATATTTTTGGAGGTCTGGAACACATTGATAGTATTTACATTATTTCTTATGGGAATTATTGTTTCGATTTTCGTACATTTCGGATCTTGTGGGAGGTTTTGGAACGGATTACGTACGAAAACCGAGGTTCCACTGTACATTGCATTGTCATTAAACATGTTAGAGACACGTATTGCAACATCTTTGTTAGGATGAAACTTCTCAACAAAATTTGTAACATCACTCCACTTGGCAAACATTTCTTTAGTCACTGAAGTAGCCGCAGTATCCCCTCTCTCTTCTTCCTCCTCCTCAGATTCCTCATCTGCTGTCTGTTGCTGTTCCTGCTGAAGTTCTTGCAGCTCCTCTGTGGTTAGCTCTTCCCTGTGAGCGTCAACTAATGCTTCTACATCCTTGCCACTCAAATCCATTAGATTCCACAAATGATGTAGGGTTGTTAGGGTAAGCCTCAAATCCTTCAAAAACCTTCTCAAGGTAACACTCTGGCCACAATTTTCTCCAAGCAGAGTTCATAGTCCTGAAAGTCACTCCCTACCAAGATCTACGTTTAAGACTTATGCAATTAAAGATATTGAAATGATCCCTTTCAGAACTCTCTTATGACCAATTCAGTGTCTGAGACCACTTGAAAGCACCTCTGAAACTGTGCCTTTGTGTACAGTTTCTTGAAGTTTTGAAACAGTGCCTTTGTGTACAATTTCTTGAAGTTTTTAGATGATTTGCTGGTTCATGGACTGGATGAGAAGAGTGGTATAAAGGGTTCAAGAACTTCACAGTGATGAATTTAAATTCATCCAACAACTGGTCTTCCAAGCCAGGAGGATGCACAGGAGCATTGTCCATTACCAAGAGGCACTTGAGGGGCAACTGATTTTCCTGGAGGTATTTTTTAGCCATAGGGCCAAACACTTCATTGACCCACTCAGTGAAAATTTGCCTCGTGAACCATGCCTTTTTGTTTGCCTTCCATATCACAGGCAATTTATTTTTAATAACAATGTTTTAATTAAACACTCGGGGAGTTTCAGAGTGATACACCAGTAGGGGCTTCACTTTGAAATTTCCACTGGCATTCCCACAGAACTAGAGAGTTATTCTGAAATTCCCACTGGCTTTCCCACAGAACTAGAGAGTTATTCTATCCTTCATATGCTTGTGCCTTGACAATGAACTTTCTTCGTGTGTGATGTAGGTTCTCTTTGGCATTTTTTTCCAAAACAAGTCTGTTTCACCACAATTGAAGACCTGTTGAGGGAGGACTCCTTCAGCCTCAAGATACGTATTCCCTGAATTCATTATCAAATTCTTCAGTGGCTTCTTTGTCGGAACTTGCAGCCTCCCGATGCTGTACAACACTATGTATGCTTGTACACATTTTGAATTTTTCAAACCAGCCTCCGCTGGCCTTGAAATCACTAACAGCAGCACTTGTTGGCATGCTCTTACTTGGATCAGCATGCAATACAATAGCCTTTTCACAAGTGATTGCTTCAGAGACGCGATCCCCCCTTGTAATTGTCTTTCACTGATCCACACTATAGTCCAACCAAAATGTCGTGGTGGGTGACAGTAGGTATTTTCTGGACTATATCACTCGCAGTTAAGAACATTTCGGTCATTTAACCTTAAGGAAACCGACCCACTTAAACCTAAAACCTCAGCAGTAAACGTGGATTAAGCACACAGATGGAGTGTTCGCTTTGTGTTTATCCCGAATTTTGTTTTTATTTCTTCTAAACACGACCTTGAGTAACCTTTGCGTAAGTGCTAAAATGGAATATGGTCAATAATCAGATGGCTTGACATTATGGCATTATTAAAAGATCTATGATTATTATTTCCAAAAAACACACAAAGAAAGGAAAATGATTAAGAACAACCAAAATTTACTTTTTCCTCTTCAAAAAACAAAGTACAATAAATGACAGATCTCAGGTAAAGTCATAAACAAGGGATTAACCTCGAGGCTGAAATTTAAAAGGATAAATAGATCTGACAGAGCTGTATCCTTTCCTGGCCCAACCCTAGCGATCCTAGAATCTTGAAAAGACTTTTTTTATACTTTAACATTTAAAACAATAGTCTATCAAAGAAACACAAAGGCAAGGTATGGTTGACCCTTTGCAGCATACAGATGTAGAGAATTGAAAAGAGATAACCTTTTATAAATTTTTAATTGCACTACCTATCCCAGAATAAGACGGCCTCCAAACTCCCAATAAGCCAAGTTGATCTTACTGAAAGATTTTACCGGTTACCGGGGTCACGTCTTTAAAGGATTGAAATTCCAGCTTGCATGATTAGGATTTAACTCCTCATCATACAGGCAGTCCCTGGGTTACGAGGGGCTTTTTGGGGGTTCTTTTTCCCCCCCCCCCCGTTCTTAAGACGCGTCGTAACCCGAATCGTCATAAGCCGGAACGACGTTCTTGAAAACATGTCCACAGGGAAAATTTCACTAATTTGCAATTTTTCTTAGGGCCGTATCTCTAAAATTATCACTAATTTACTTTTTTCATGTGCAACACTGTATTCACAAATTACTGTATATTTTCATTAAAATACAAGAGAGAGAGAGAGAGACGAGAGAGAGAGAGAGAGAGAGCGAGAGAGAGAGAGAGGAGAGCCGAGAGAGAGAGGAGGAGAGAGATATTACATAAAACCATTAAATTGTTGACCATTGTATGGCATTGTTAAGCTCCAAGTGTCACTGGAGTTATGAGGTAGGGAAATTGATACAGAAAAAGACGAAGGGAAGAATTTTCTTTTGAAATTAGTTTTCGTATTATTATTACTTCTATTATTGTTATTTATTATTATTATTATTATTATTATTATTCTTTATTATTATTATTATTGTTTGAAAAATCTAATAAAACACGTGCATCTAACCATAAAAATTCTCTCATCTCAGTAAGAAAGAGGAATTATCCTTACAAGTGAAATGGGAAAGGTAATTTTCATCTCTTTAAAAACATACAACCATAATGAATTTTGTAATTAAAGTTTTATTATTATTATTATTATTATTATTATTATTATTAAATAATTGAAATTATCAATAAACATTTTACATACTAGTACCATAAAAATTCTTTCATCTCGGTAAAAGATAGAGAGAGAGTGTGTGTTTATCTCTCTCTCTTCTCTCAAAAAATACTTATAACGCTTCCAGCAAAAGAGAGGGAGGGAGTTACCACTATGACACATTATTATCTTGTGTGGCAAAAGAGAGAGAGAGAGAGAGAGAGAGAGAGAGAGAGAGAGGAGAGAGAGAGAGAGAGAGAGAGAGAGTTAGAACCTTAATTAAAAGTGACATGGATAGATTAGTACGTATTGTATTTCTTTAAAATACTATCACATATGAATTTTGTAATTACAGTTATTATTATTATTATAAAGAAAGTATTAAAAACAAATAGTACAAGTACATAAAAAATCTTGAGTCTCAGTAAATGAGAGAGAGAGAGAGAGAGAGAGAGAGAGAGAGAGAGAGAGAGATGTCATGAACACGTGATTGCAACACTGCAGCTCTTCCCCCTCCTGGCTGTCACAGAACTTGATATATCTGACAGTTTTAGTACCTGGATCTCGAGAAAAGGTTACTGGAAGAAGACTGGGATTTCCTTCATTCTTCCATAATTTTTTAAATATAAGCTGAAATCTTATTAATTCACTATGGTATTTTCTTTAATGAATTGATATTATTGCTGTATAAATTAATATTAATATTTGAAAATAGTAAATCATGTATTTATTATACAAAAAAACATACATCTTTGTAGTAGAGAGAGAGAGAGAGAGAGAGAGAGAGAGAGAGAGAGAGAGAGAGAGAGAGAGAGAGAGAGAGAGAGAGAGAATTATTATTTTTATTTTGTGATATCATTTCAACTTATTAAACTTACTAATACAGTATTAATCAAAATTAATATTTGAAAATTAGTAAATAATTTTTGTATTATAAAAATGTATTTAGTCATGAAAATAAACATCAAAATACCCTAATTAGTGATTATTTTCATCGGAAAATACAAAGAGAGAGAGAGAGAGAGAGAGAGAGAGAGAGAGAGAGAGAGAGAGAGAGAGAGAGAGAGAGAGAAACTATGGTTTTCATATCCAAGTCTAAGTAGAGTATAAATGGATTCTTTAAGTGAAATAATGTTTCAATGATATTTTGCTGTTTTGTATTAAAGGATATGTATACTGTTTGAGAATGCATTCCTTATCCTTGACTATGGTTACCATACAGTTTAATAGCGTAAATTAATTTATGCACCCTCCGCTCAGAAACTAGTTCTGCATATGAGGTATCGTTAAAAGGCATAAAAACCGTGGTAACCTTGGAATTTGCGTTGTAATCTAACCAGAAACTTAGTTTTGTTAATTATGTATACTGGAAACAAGCAATGATTTTTTCATTATTTGCGCTTTTGGACTGTTATAAACTGCGCATCCCAAGCTAGTGTATTCATTCGCTCGGAAACTAGTTCCGCATATGAGGCGTCACTAAAAAAATAAAAAAAATATGACATAAAGAGTGTCGAAAATCATCATAACCTCAAAATTTTTGTTTTAATCGTACCAAAAACTTATTTTCATTAATATACTGTGCTAAACTATAAAGGATTCTTATCATAGTATGCGTTTTTTAAAAGCGTCGTTAACTTGGAGCGTCGGAAGCGTCAGCGTCGTAACCTCGGAACAAGCGTCGTAACCCAGGGCGGATTTTTCCATGAATATTTAAGAAAAAGCGTCGTAACCTCGGAACATCGTAAGCCGGACCCGTCGTAACCCGGGGACCGCCTGTACATACATAAAATTCGTTTGGTCATTCATCTATGTCTATATATAACAGCATTTTGTATATGTACATTGTCACTCACTCGACTCTTCCTGTAAAGAAAGTACTAACAGACATGTCCTTCCTGCTTCAGAATAGAAAGAGCGGAAGAAATTGGGATGAGCCCTTAACCAATGTGACGAGAGTTTACGATTGGGCACACGAAGCTACCAGTATTCCAGATGTATGTAAACTATTTATGATAATTTATAATAAAGGAAAAAGAAGAAGAAAAAAAAGTATGGGTGGAGGGACTGGTCTTGCACCATCAAGTACAGAACTTAATCCAGCTTTACTAATATACTGATGAGATTTTCCCTTGTCTACAAGGGAAAAAGACCTGAACTTTTAGATTCAAATAAGAAGCATTCTAATGACACCTCTCCTAATCCGCCACGACATTTTGGTTCGAGTATAACAGAAGCTTTTCAGAGTCTTCCACTAGTTGCAATCTCTGTTTTGTTAATGAAGTGACCCCTTTCACAACATCAGCTGCCTTAATTTCATTTTTCTCTGCTAGGATAGAGCTGATGGCCGACACTGATTTGCTGTACATCCTAGCAAGATCACCAACACGTGCACCACTGTCATACTTCATTACAAGTTCTTTCTTAAACTCGATCGTGTTTCTGACCTTTTTTAATGAATGGCTAGCCTTGGAACTTTCTATGGCCCCATGATGGCTCGTATTATAATCAATTTCATTTGCAAAAAAAAAAAAAAAAAAAGCTCAAAACACAACGAACATGTGCAGTGATGTGGACTGTGCATGAGGTGATACTCATTCAATGAGAAACAAAGGCATAATGGGTCACGAGAGACAATGGGATACTTACTATGGGGCCTAGTCACACAATGGGCCCCGGAAGGAGTGTTTCTGAGTGTACGAATCTGAGGAAACTTATGAAACCCGAGACAAAGTTTTGTCGGAAAAAAGTCCACGAAGACCAAATTGTATGAAAACCAGGGCATACGATAACAAAGGTTCCACTGTACTTCCTATACCGCACAAGAGGAGGGGGGGAGAAGCTTAAACAATCTATTCAAATGCAGGGAGCTGTTCCATCCTAAGACCAAAGCATTAACATGCTGTAAAATCGATTGAGCATGACCTGAACATGGAAACTCAATCAAACAACACTTTGGCATCCTGTCTCAAGCCGAGCAAGGCCTTTATGCCCGTAGGGGTCATAAAAGACAGAGTCTGTGTTTTCCCTGCAAGATTATTGAACTCACAAATGAGATCAATACCCTCCAAGATAGAAGGCAGAAACTCTTGACTCTCTCCTTCCTCTGGATCCAGCATGGGAGAACGATGATGTGATGAAGACAGCCAGGAAAGATCCATCTCCTTTTTCTGCAGCCACTGGAGAACTTCCCTTGGAGTCCGGACGTTTTAAATTAAATTGATTCTTTTGATACAACCAATCACTTATGAAGTAATTTGCCCTCCTTCTGACTTCATAGTGCTTGCTGAGTGGTCAGACAATGCTTGAAATGACCATTTTCTATTTACAGAAGGACATGGCATCACATAAGGGCAGACAGGGAGCTATAATTTTTTTTGGTTGGTTTGGAAAAGAAGTTGACACATATGAAGGCAGTTGTAAAGTAATGTAATGGATTTGTACCCATGGAGATCAATGTTGTTTAAAAAACTGTTTCTTCTTTGATGAGTTATCATTATGGCTCTAGTCAGAATATGTACTGAACTCAGGAGAGAAAGAAAAGTTTTACATGAGCTAGGTTTGGATATATATGGATAATTAGTATGTTCTAATAGACCTTTCAGGAATAGTATTAGTAAGAATAACCCTCTTACACTATAGACACTGATCAGTGTTGTGATAACATTTTCAGTGATTCTTATAACATGTTCAGTTATTCATATTTAATTTCTTCCAGAAAATAAACCACTTGTTAGCTTTGATGTATGGACTGTGGGTAAAAATCACATACTGTATGACTTGAAGAAAATTCAGTGGTGCCTTGAACAACTGTTGAATGATGAACGCCTGGACTCTATCAAAGACTTCTCTGATGAAGAGAACCATCCAGTTAAGTTGTTAGATGATATTACAACAGTTTTGTCATGATTTTGGTTAAAATAATCTTTGCTATTTCATTCCCTAAGCTTGAAACCTGTGATTTTATTTATGAGTTTTATGTCAGTTCCTGTAAATGGCTTTACTAGGGTACTGATGGGGCTTGAAAGTTGCTCTTAATAGGGATAGAGCTTCCTTTTTTCCAAAACTGGACTGTAAGATTAGGTTTTGGATAAGCTCAGTTTGAATGTATGGATATGTATGTGCCTTTCCTACTTGCCCTTTTTTGTGATGAACCAGTGTGTACTTATGTATGAAATACATGATTGCTAATATATATGTAAACCTTCAAATTGACTGAATTAGAGAATTAGTACATGTTTGGGCCAAAGGCCAAAAGCCAAATCTGAGCAGCAAGGATAAAAAAATAAAGAAACAATTGAAGGGAATCTGATAAACTTAAGGACATAGATGTTTATATTTCATATAAGAAATTAGTTTCCTTTATAATATCCTTTATAGTATCAGTGAGATATTAAGAACATAAGTGTCAGTTTGTTAGTAAAGAATTATATTGTGGTTTAAGTGAGGTATTTCTTCCAATTTTTTTAGATTTCCAGGAAAAAGTATAGTGATAACTTTTATTGCTAACTTTAAGTTCAAGCCCCACTTTCTTGTCTTTTAGACCTGAACCCTCTCATTAAAGCCTGTTCTCTGACAAATGACAAGGTTTATTCAATTTTCTGATATGGATGTTATTCTCCACATATAAAGCAGAATGTCAGCATTTAAAAATTATGTGAGCCATTGTTACAAAGGACGATTGTAGGAATACTATGACAAAATTCTTATGGAAGTGCGAGTTATCTTCTCATCAGAGGGAGGAAATTTTATTAATATATACGTATTAGCAATACGTATGGGAAACTAATGACAGAGCTCATTTTTATATTCTGTGTCAGTTTAAGCAATTCTTTTGTTTTGTCCAGAATTTAGTGTAGTCTAGTGTGGGTGTTTTGTCCAGAATTTAGTGTAATCTAGTGTAGGCATTGAGTACATTTTCCCAAAGGAAGGATTTATTGACCCTCAGAGAACAAATGAACTCTGTCCCTTTGGGTTATAACTGATAATGACAAAACTAAGTAAATACAGTTAGAAGTTGTTTGTACCTCAGTGTCTTGGTTTTTATTCATAAAAATTTATTTACATATAAGACAAGAACAAGAGTGCAGAGGATACGTAGTACCGTAGAAATATGGAAGAGTAAACTCAGTTATAACTTAATATCAAAGTTTCATCATTGAATTGGTTTTATATTTATTGTACATTTGACTAGATAGTGCCAAAGTCAATTGACAAAAACTAGGGTCCCCATATCTTATGCCCAAACAAAAAGGGACATAGGGACATTGGTGCTATTATTCAAACCAAAGTTTTGCAATTATGATCTTATTTTATTGAGTAATAACTTTAATTTTAGATATAATTTAATACAAATGGTAAAAAGACAGAAAAAGTGTTCTTCAGTTTGAGCAGCATATAGCATATACTAAGTGGATTAGCCTAGACATGAGGCAGCCGGTAATAATACGTGTCGTAACCTCAGTATTATTAATTCTTTTCTCTGAATAGTTTCCTTCTGACTCAGTAACTTTTTCTTCAGACCTGCCAGAATTTATGAGTGTCATTTTGAACTGTAGATTAAAAGGATCTTCCTTTCAAACATTAAAATCTTTATCACTACCTGTTATTATATTTATTTTTTCTTGGGTTTTCATTTCTACAAGAATTTATTTTTCCTGGGCTTTATGAGTCTTTAACTCAGAGTAAAAATATTTTTATATTACCATGCACTAGAAGCTTTTTACTTGTAGCTAAGAGATGATTAATAGCAAATTTTCATGTAAATTTTCTATGAAAATGATAAAAAATAATGTACTAGTGACATGAAATTTTTTCTCAAAATCTTTTGTTGGGATACAATCATTACCATAACCATTACATATTAGTCATAATGATCCAGGAAATGGATTTCGTGCTAGAATCTAGGCAATGCCATCTTTCTAAGAATACCAACAAATTGATTAAGACATGTTTTTGAAGTTTCTACAACAGGCATGCATCATGCATTTTCCCAGATAAATGAATCCTTCACAATCATGTGGCCATATATTATTTGAACCAATGCCTCTCAGCTTCAAATCACCAACTTTTCTTATGTTTTTTTTTTTTTTTTTTTAATCAATGTCGGTAATCCCTTCAAAACACATTTTCCTTAGCTTTCATAAAATTAAAAACCAGGAATACAGGATGACACTTGCTTGAGTTGACTCACCAGCATCAGGTCAATCTTGATTCTTGGCATTTTTGCAACTCATCTTATTCTATTAAACAAATAAAATTTTCCTGTACGTATTTTTCTTTGCTCATCGTCATCAGACAAATATTACACGAAATCTTCATCATCATCCTCTTGCCATTACAGACCCGTACTTTGTTAAAAATCTGACTATGGAAGTTTGTTTGTTCTTTTACATCCCCAGTATACTAGTTCCAGATTCTTTTGCATTACCATGCATTAGTTTAAAAGACCAAAGCACTTTTTCCTATGCTTTTTTCCCACCTTTCATCATGGATCTCAATGATGTTTCTAGATTTGTGGCAATTTTCTAACCAAAGTGCTACTATTTAGGCACTGTGACTACCATGAACTTGAATGGAAGTGATAAACAACAATCACTCAGGATATTTTATCTGTAACTAGCTATAAAGCACTGAGAATAATAATTATAATGCTCTTGTTTAGGTTACTTACAGTTTCTATAACTATCTAAGTTTCTTTCAACATGTCAGTTTCCAATTCGTTTCCCTAAAAAATTTCCTTTACCTAAAAGGTGATGTTTGGCACTCTAGAGGAACACAGCACTAATTCTGTTGTAGACTGTTGCTACTTAGTGTTAAACCTATTAATAGTAATAATCTAAAGGAAAAGGTTGGGAATTTACCAGAGTATGCACTTTGAAAACTGTAAGAACTTCATTTTTCTTGAGGCTATTACGTACTGTTTTCTTTTTCAGCAGTTTTCTTTAATTGAGCCCTGTACTATACATACTATATTTTCATGCTTTCAATAGGTTTGCTGTGGTACAAAAGAAATTTATTTTATCCTGGGTGTTGATCTTTATGTATAGATATTAAAAGTTCTAAGCACAATCATTTTTGGGGTGAGATGTATGTCCACATTTATTTTTTCACTAACTTGCTTTGGAAGCAACATTATTATTTATTATGTTGAGCGCACAATATGTGAAATGTCCCGTGTATTAGGTTGGTGTATTCACCTGTCAACTTCAGGAGGATACCACTTATACGTGCCTTTTTTAGAGGATAAACATTATACATACTGTGTTTAGAGCATTCACAGAGATCTCTTGACTCTTTAAAAAAATGGAATTGGGCTTTAGATTTCGATAAGGTTTTTATCCAGCCTCTTCTATTCTTTTCTTAGTCAGAATACCTGAGTTAGTTAAGAGTTAAAAACTTCATTAATGTGAGGATAATTTTGATGATAAAATATAAGCTCATCTCTAAGGATACTTTTACTAGACAGGATATCTCATACATCTGCTGCTTCACAGACCACCTGAGGTTTTAACTGAGGGATACCATGAACCTATCTTTTACAGAGAAACACTGTGCTTCAAGTGGGGTTTGAATCCACAGACTCATGAATTGTTGACTTCTGTATTCATTTAACCAGTGAGTTTATGTATGGACTGTTAATTAGTTGAGTATGAAGGGCAAGGTAACCTGATGGACATAAATTAGCACTGCTTAAGCCCATTAGCAAATTAAATGGCTAATTTTAACCATACGGTTAAAAACATAGGAGTCCAGTGATAGCTCTTATCTTTCTGATTTGCATCTATTAACTACTGAGGCCTCTTTAGTTTTATAGGATCAAATTGTTCTGTATAGGCCTCATAATTTTTACTGCCTTGCTGAACCAAGGCAGTAAATTATTAAACGTTCTATAGTAAAGGGTAGCAAGGTTACTCTTTGACTAGGCACTATCACATCATCATTAGAATCCTAAATTCACCCTAAAAAAGTAAGGCATCACTATAATTGTTCTATGATGTCCAGATGCTTTTTATAGCATGAGTGGTACTATACTTTAACTTTATCAAAAATGTTGAAAATGATTAGACAATGTTTACTTTGATGAGGAGTAAATTTGCTCCCTTAATGCACTACAGTATATATGGAGTAAACATACTTTAGTGGCATGTTTAGGACCATAATTTACATACATACAATGTACTTAGTGTTTCATATAGCATTGTTTGGAAGTCATATTCTCTGGTGCAGATTTTATTCCTTTATTTCTTTTAGGAAGAGGGCACTAGTCATCTGTATGTTACCTAGTCATTTTTGTGAAATATTTGTAGAAAATTACTTTTTCAGGTTTCTACACTGACTACATGACAGTGCCCTGGTTGATTACTATACAGTAGCCATTTTAAATGCAGTGTTTGTTGGAGGTGGCTGCAAATGTAATATTTAGATTAGAAGACTGTGTTGTGAACCTTTACTGAAGTTAGGTAGTGCTCCTTGTAAGTGGTGTCCAACTGTTCTGTTATTTGACTTTACAATTCTTTCCCCATTTCTCCTATTACCTGATTCACAAAAGCTTCTCTCTATCAAGAAATATATATTGAGTAAATTACATCACAGAAGTATGACACATTAAGGCAGCATTACAATCTCCTCAAATTTGCGACACATCATCCACCAGATTGCTAGGAAGACTTTCAGAGCTGTATAGTCAGTAAAGAAGTCTCCAATAAAGGTCTTAATTATAAGTACTAATATTGGAAAGAAAGGTCTTAATTATAAGTAATAATATTGGAAAGAAGGAAAATATTACTTTGGGCAATCTTGTCTAGAATTAAAAGCCTTGGGAAAAAACAGTGCCACTCATCAGACAGGTCAGTTCTAAAAACATAAGGAGCCATACAAACAATACATCAATTTCTAACAGAATTAGATGATTTATCATCATTTAAAATGAAAAGCTTGTAGTTAATTGGTAACTGATGTATTGTCAAAATCTCATGCTCCACTAAGAGCAGTGTTATCATTAAGTAGTGAATTATATATGGGGTCAATGCATAAGGTCATCCATGCACTCTATTGACCATGCCACATAGTACTACACACTGCAGTTCACTTTCAAGACTTAATTTGCATACATATACTGTAAGACACTTCTCATTCCCCCTTGGTGAATGGACGCTGACGTTTAATTATCTCCATACGTAGTTTACAAGGGATGCTTGCGCACATGTTGGTAGGTGAAAATTAATTGTGATCTTATGAATTTTGTCAAGGTCTTCAGCTTTATTTAGATTCATAGGGATGTGTAATTCTGTAATTTATATGGTGCAACATACTGAATCAGTTTTAAAATTGTATACGTCTCATGCATTTGCAGTCTCTTTCAAAATTACCAAAATTACATTTTCAATCACTTCAAAAGATGATCATAATAGGTCAGTTTATGCCTTAGGAAAAAATAGACCACTTATTTAATTTGAAAAAAACTGTTGAAGGAGCTTTTTTTTTTTTAGGTATATTGCATGAAGAAATACTTTGAATAGAGAATGAAACATATCATTAAAACATATCACCAAACTTTACTTTTATCTGATTGAAAGAATGCATGATTTCCTTTATATATATGTTTATATATATAATATATATATATATTTTTAATATATATATATATATATATATATATATATATATATATGTGTATATATCTATATATATATATATATATATATATATATAAATATATATATATATATATATATATATATATTTTTTTTTTTTTTGCAGAGCTGTGATTAATTTATAGATTTTGCGTGTGTATGTGGGCGTTTTGATTAATTTATACAGCCGTGTTGTGCTTAATTTCAAGTAACTTTAGAAGCTTTATGTGACTGATTAAGAATTATTATTCCTAAAAAATCACATGGTAGCCATGTTTTAGAGTTTTAGATAATGCAGTACTGTATAGTTGCTGAGCTTATAACATTAAAATGTTGGATAGAATGTTTCTTATGTACTCTGTGTAAGAGTTTGATTGCTTTTTCAGGTTTCTATTCCAAAGGATATATTACAGTCACTTGCTGTAATTCATATCTGGTGCCAAACCTATCTACCTCACAGTGTTACTTATGATCTTGACCATACAAACAAATGGAGCTATAAAACAGGTACTACTTACATGTTCGGTGCACTTATTGCAGGACTGTAGCTTCCTCAGACTGGCATAAATTCAGCAGTGTATCTATATGGAAACTACCTTACCCGAGAAGGATTCATGTATGTTGAGTTTCCTTTTGACACATTTCAAATTTTCAATGTGGTTTGGAAGAAAAACTCAGTAGTATATAGAAAAGTTAGAGGGTGTATTTTTAAAATAATTTTTAAGTGTTTTTTATCACTATATACAAATGTAAATATTTTGAGTAGATCTTATCAATGTTTTGTTTCAGATCAACAAGGTAGTAGTGAGAGTGATCCTGTTGATATAGTAACCAAATTGGTTTAATTTTGCAGATTTTTGTGCAAGCTCTCAAAGGATGTGATAAACAGTATCACTAAGATATTAATGAATTTTTTGTACCTTTAATATACATTATTATGTTTTTAGCATTTTTGAAAAGAAGCTACTAGTTTGTTTTTATGTGATCCTGGCCACCATTATTTTTTCCCCTTAAAGTGGGTCAGCTGAGGACTTGAAATGCTTTCCATGTTGAAAATTTTTTGAAGAACTTTTGTCACCCTTATTTCATTTGCAAAAATATAAATGAACAATTTTTTGCAGTACTTGTAAAATGGAAAAATGCTGACTCCATTATGAAATTCTCTAAATGCCTGGTTTCCTACTCCTGATCACAGTGAATTGTTCGATATTACTGTAATTTTATGTTGAAAAAGCTTTCTTGTCCTGCAGCTCTTCTGAATATCACACAGAAAGCAAGGTTGAATAATGACCAGGTGTCAGAATTAATATTGGTCATTCCAAAAATGCACTTACTATGTGGAATTTATGATTTAAAGTCAGTTTCCTCTTGAGTTACCTGATGAACTGAAGCTAGGCATATTTCATAATGTGTCACATTTATTCCATATCAAGGAGCAATGTCTCCTCTGAGTTACCTGATGAGCTGAAGCTAAGTATATTGTCATGTGAGACACATTTATTCCATATCAAGGAGAAATATCAACTGTTTTTGTTCCTTTCCTTTTTGTACTTCCCAAAATTTACATCATGAGATGATGAAGTGTAGATGTATGATTTGTAGTATATCACACACAGCATGAAACTTTGTGTGCGAACAGCGTTTGAAATTAGTCTGTGAGCTGTTCGCAAATTTGTAAAAAATTTCAAGAGGGTATTAGTACAATAAAGGGAATAGAGTAGTACAGGCAGTCTCCCTAGTTATCAGCAGACTCAGTTATCAGTGATCCGATTGTATGGCGCTTGTCTAGCGCGTAAAATCTGCGATTTCTGGCACCATAACGGGCAGCGTTCCAGTTATCGCCAATAATAGAGTTATGGTGCTATAATATACCTAACAGAGGCGCCATAAATCGCCGAGCTTTGGTTCATGGTGGTTTTCGCTTATCGGCAACCCCCCAGGAACAGAACCCCCTCCAATATCTAGGGAGTGCCTGTATCCCATCTTTAAGACCTCTACCACCCACTGCCCTGCTCCCTTTCTGCTCCATTCCTGCCAAAAAAGATGGAGTCTGGCACCTACTGCTGCACGGGGCTGTCCTACCTCACTTCTTAGGGGTGGGGTTGGAAGACTTCTTGATGGTCTTAGTGGTGAATCGCACTTATCCTCTGGTCTTGGACAGGGGCCTTTTCTTACCTCCACAAAAGGGCAAACATTGCGTAGTCTCCCTAGATCATTTAGAAGAATGGGAAAGTAAATCCTGTGTCGACTTCTTTTGTAGGTCGAAGGCAATTCTTCTTACTTGCATCTTGCTGGAAAAGGAAGTCATGCGCAAACGGTGGAAAAAGAAGAACCATCTTTTGAGTCTGAGTTACTCATTTCAAAGTAAAGGAATGCACATTTGGAAAGTCGAGGCTAGTTCACAGGAACTGTCTCTAATTCCTCTATCTGGACAAGAGAGACTGCTAAAAGATCAAAGGAGACGTCTTAAGAAACTAAAGGTGCAACCTGAATCTTTTTAGCAAGGATGCCTATAGCCCAATCCATGAAACTAGTCACCTAAAACAGCTTGAACAAATTGCATAACAGATGATCAGTCTCAGCTAAGGAAAACCGTTTTCGCCACAACGAAAGCTGCTTCTGTAGACGACTCAAAAAGCCCTGAAAAATTTCCTTGGGGTGAGGCAGAACTGCCCAACAAGGGAGACTGTCTAGTAGCATAAAAAGAATGCCTTCTCATAATTAGGCAGGAAGGTGGGAAAGAGATAATGGCCTTCCCCTTTACTCTCTTGTTGGCCAGCCAACTTTCAACTTCATTCATGGCCTTCTTAGCCAAGGTTAAAAGCACCATATGAGGAAGTTAAGATGACTCTGAAGGAATATTACTCATCTGGAATGTAGATGCCGGTGAAGCTGGGGTCACTGGTTTGAAAAAGTTAGGATAACTTTTAAGGAAAAGCTGCAAAAGCAATCCATAAACACTTGGGGGCTCTGAATCCTCTGTGATGTAATCCAGAGATGAAACAGGAGACAGGTGATAATCCTCTCCACCAGAAGTAAAAGCTGAACTAGTAGATGTGAACTGGCGCTGTACACTGCTCATCAATGTGCAAGAAAAAGCGCAGAAGGGATCTTGGGGCCAAAGGAAGTTCCTACTCCAATGAGCGCTCAAGATGCCAGTGGGAGCTCAGGTGCCAGTGGGTGACCAGGTGCTAATGGGCTCTCAGTTGCTAAAGGGAACTTAGCTGAAGCAGGAGGTTCATGTACCAATGAGCGCTTATGCACCAGGGGGCGGTTGAATACCAGAGGGAGCTTATGCACCAATGGGTGCTTTGGTGCCAAAGAAAAATCAGGAAGCACTGCACACTTGAAAGCAGATGTACATCTGTCCGAAACTGAACACTCATAAACCAATGGGTGTTCGGGAGCTACTGAAGGAGAGACAAAATTCTTTTTCAACACTGGGCGCTTGGGAGTGCATACACCAACTGTAACTGGTTGGGAATCCAAAGTCGACACTGATGCTCATTTGTGTGCTGAAACAGCGCTTACGCTGATCTGGAGAACTTTCAGAGAAAAAGTCTCTTGGCTATCCTAGAAACTGCAGGAAGTTTTCAATTCTTTCACCTTCTTTGCAGGCACCTGAGGGGTGCAAGAGACTGTTGCTGCAAACCTTTTCAGTGGCCTAGACTTATCACTGCTGTGCGATAAGCGCCATTTCTCAGGATTGGAGGCATCTGAACTGGAAGAAAAGCAATGTGCACCATCCAAGATGCCTTTCCAATGGCTGTCTTTCGCCTCCTGGGAAACACCGACAGGTGTGACTGAAGGGCCGACTGACCGTAGGCAGACCCCACCAACCTCCCTTGGGCCTCCAGTATGAGTTCTCCCAGGTGCAAGGAAGTGTGGATCTTTGCCTAGAAGAATCGGTGGGATGGACAGCCAGCTTCTCCACCAACATTGCACTTTTCTCTCAATCAAGAAGAATGTGAACTGACTCCCCCCAACTGAGACATAGAGTTAGCCAACAACTCAAACTTACGTTCGAACCTCACTTAGAGGCTGGCAATGACACTGGGTTCGGAAACATGGGATTTTAGAGATTCCTGGCTAGTTAAAGATCTTTCGTATCTAGCAGTCGCCTCAAGTAACCTATTGTTCTCCAATTAGAGATATGACAAAGCCTTCCATTGCCTCTCATCCCAGCCTATACATTCAGAACATATTAATTCTGGAGAGCAACTTTGACCCCTAAACTTCGTATGTGTGTCATACTTGGCAGATGTCAACTGTGTCCTGCAACCCTTGTTACAGTACTAACAGGTATTTATCACTCCTGAGTCAGACGTCGTTGGTGAAAAACAAAAGCCAAAAATTTACAAAGTCTACAAAAAGTCCAAAAAGTCTCTTAACTAATGCCTGACTAAATAACAAAAAGCCAAAGGCTAAGAAAAGAATCATATGGTACTTCAACCAAGTCCTGTAACAACCAGTAAACATACTAGGTATATCCAAATTTAAAGAGCTGCTGCTTACAACCATCGTCAAAAATCGGCAGAAATAAATTGAGCTCGTTTGCTATGTTGTTTACCTTCTACCCCAGTATTGGGTGGGGATACCTGCCTACACCAAAAACAAAAGAATTGCTACTGCGATTTTCAAATTTTAGCTGCCGGTACATACTTACAAATCCTTAGCCAAGTAATTATTTGGTAAATTACATAAAATTGCATTTCTTTTATATCTGCAATAATTTAATTGATTTACCATCTGAAATGACTCCTGTCATAGAATATGCTGTACACCTTTTAACTATTCAGTCTAGTGCAAGATGTATAATTGTCTTAAGTTTAGTGCAAGATGTATAATTGTCTTAAGTTATAACTACAGTATCACTTAATACCTATGCTGTAGTATCACTGATACATAATTCATGAGAGCCCTTGATAAACTGTAACTACTTTCAGTATGTTGTAGAAAGAATGTGTATGAAAATATGCATTTTCCAGTTGGTTGAAAGGCACAGATGAAGAGGATGCAATCTAGCTCCCAGCTCAAAAGATAAGCTCACCATCACACCTGGGAGATTGAGGCAAATCTACTTAAGTAGCTTCTTGATTTACGCTTCTACTGTGTTGTGTAACTATGTGAATGGCTTTAAATTTTTTTTCATTTACAGATGATAAAGAGCATATTTTTTTTTCTGGAATGGAACTGAAATGTTCTTGCTTTCATAGAATTTAAGAGAAACAATAAAAACTTTATCATCATATTATTTTAATAATTTGATATGTATATACAGGTATTGTTACAGAGAAACTTCAGTCTAACCAGATTTTGCTGTGTTTCATCATGTTTTGATAATCTTGTTTATACAGTTGTATACATTTATCCTGAATCTTTTTAGAATTTTCTTAACATTAATCTTCTTATGCATACTATTAGTGCTTTACTGGTACTTTTCTTGGTCTTCATCCCACTTGCTGCACTAAATCTCTCGTTTTATTCAACTTGTCTATTTTACCACTCTTTCAAAAGACATTTTCAAGAGAAGTGGCGAAGATATATACTCTGCATTTCTTTAAATTCTTGGGTGCAAAGGACATATCCCAGTTGTAGGATATGAGAAATATTGGTTGTAAAGTACTGTATTGAATATTATGATGGTGTCATGTTGAAAATATGATTAAGTAGGTAAATAATAATGCTAGTAATACTTATTCAAGTTATTATGGCTAATGCTTCATCATTTCCTTTTTATATTTGAAGTTATTGGTCATGTCAAATGTAAACCATCCAGTCTGGTTCAAGATTTAAACTGCTATATTCTTGGGTAGTATGTTGTGCTCTACTACTGATATTTTTTGTCTCAGTATAGATACACCATAAATCATTTGATCATACTTTTACTTGTAATTTGAGCTACTCTACATCCTTTTTTGCTTCTGCTAAACCTAATGGAATATTATCTATTGGCCATTGGCTTTGCCATCTGTAGTTAAAAGATATTATCATATCCTATTGCAGTTTTTATTTTAAATTTGACAATGAAATAAGTTTTTTTTTTTTTACAGTACATATATACATTTTGCAATTTTATAAAAATATTGCCCTGAAATGTTACCCCATCATTACAGATTTCATGTCTCAGTAACTATGGCACAGTACATTTTATATAACATGTAGTATAAGTATTTATATTTATCACAAATGCATTAATTTAGTGCAGTACTGATATAAAACTGTAATTTGAATGGTGTGCTCTTTAGTTTATACAGAACCTAATAAGATTTTTGGATATTAGCTAATACTGTACGTAATGTATCCAATTTCTGTATTTTTGCTGTCTATTTGTGATACTCAAGAAAAACTGGTTATTTTTTCTCTGGGAGATTTTCATACCTCTTGAAATGAAGGTGACAAAACAGTGAAAGGTTTTACCTGACATTTTTGACAAGGCACATTACATATTTTCAAATCTTTTAAAGTACTATTGAACCAAATGTGCAAAATTAGTTTGGAGTACAAATACGAAGCTAGGTGGGAAAGTTGTATTAATTGAGAAAATTTAAAATATATACGTACATTATTCACACTTATCAAAATACATGTTTTGTACTATTTAAATGCTGCTACTATTGTCTACAAACTCTGAGGCCTAATAAGGGCCACGGCACAGTACTTATATGAGTGATATGAGAAGTCAATTCTTTTTATGCATTAATTTGCTGGTGAAATTATTTTTGTGAGGTGTACTGTTGGTGATTTGAAGTACCACTTCCCATAAGAGGGTCCCTATTATGGGGATGAGAGAAGGTTTTTAGACTGATTAACCAAACCTGAAAACAGTTATAATTTCAATTGACAAAAAATGTAGAATATAATTCCTTAAACTTTTTGTTGAATGTGACTGCTTATGAAGATTCATCTATATCTAGGAGTTTTCCACTGGGGTTTCATTTTCATGTACTATTACTGTTATTGTGAATGCCTGTGAACCTGTGTGATGTTATAGTGTAAAACTTAATGGCTACTGCATTTCATGAGTGGTTAATGGCTACTATAATATTAAACTGTCTTATAAATTGTGTGCGATAACTTGAAAATAAGTAATGTTAATGTATTAGTCACCCCTCTGGTATTAAAAATCATTTAGTTTATAGGCAAATTGGGGTATGAACTTTTTGAGTGTAATGTTAACAGTACAGTCATTTCTTTCATTTGTTGTATGTGTACTGTATGAAAGTATTTTTGTTGTTTGAACTTTCCAGTTGTTTGAAGTGTAAAGTATGTTTACACAATCATTGGTGTGCTGTCAAAGCCTATACATTCTATATTGAAAGCAAACCATGACTGAGGTCATCATTCATAAATCAGCAAGAACTCACATAATTTTTCTCGTCAGAAGAGAATGCTACATATTCATCATCTTTATTGCCTAAAGTGAATTGATGTATGTAATGTAGTTGATGCTTCATTTACTGTTTCTCACCATGAAAAATTGTACAATACCGAATTACTATACAGCCAATGTTCAAGATAAGCATTATAGCATTATATTATACAGTATTACATGAACTAGAATGATTTTTAAAAGATTATTCACTAAAGTGCAACATTAAAATACCATCATGAAAACTGTAAGACTTGACTGCATGGTGCTATGCTTGCCTAATGTTAGATAGACTTCATTATATGATACGATAATGTTCAGCTGTTTATTATGAAAAGTTTAGTAACATTGTAAAGTTTCCATCTTTACTGTAATTAAGAGGGAAAATATTCTAAACTTGGGTGAAGTCATGCATTATCAGAACTATTGCATAAATGTGTTGTGAGATGAAGTTGAATTGGTGCTTTGACCTTGTTTGAATACTGTGTTATATTTAAATCTAAGTATAGTCAAACTCTACTTAGATTTATGCACTAGAGAGATTGGGAATGTTATGGTGGAAATAAAGTTTACTAGAGTTAAGCTAATTTTAAAAATATTATGACCATTGGTATTTGTATGAACAGTTTAAATAAAAGATAAAATAAATAATTTTTATCGGTTGATCTATCCTTGTGCAAATGCTTCATAAGAAGATAGTCTGTTTTTGATTCATTAGCTTAACCCTTTAACGCCGATTGGACGTATTAAACGTAGATATAAATTGTCTGTTGGGTGCTGATTGGACGTATGGTACGTAGATATAAAAAAGGTTTTTAAAAATTCGCAGAAAAATACTTATAGGCCTACCAGGCGAAAACTTTTGAATCATGTGCCTTGGGGGATGCTGGGAGCTCACGGATCAAGGTGTTGTTTTGTTTACAATCGTTACCCAGGCGCGCAAGCACGAATTTCTTTCTTCTCGCACTAAAACAACATCAGCGACACATTTCAGAAATTATTTTGTCAATTTGACATCATTTTTGCACCATTTTATATTAGCCGTTACATGGAGTATTATTTATGAAAATGTGCGCAATTTCATGTAGAATACAACTAAAAACAACTTATGGCTGTAGCTTTTATCAGTTTTGAAATATTTTTATATAAATAACGATAAGTGCCAAAATTTCAACCTTCGGTCAACTTTGACTCTACCGAAATGGTCGAAAAACGCAATTGTAAGCTAAAACTCTTATATTCTAGTAATATTCAATCATTTACCTTCATTTTGCAGCAAATTGGAAGTCTCTAGCACAATATTTCAATTTATGGTGAATTTATGAAAAAAACTTTTTCCTTACGTCCGCGCGGTAACTCTTCCCAAAAAATCATAAATTTTTTCGTCCGATTGTCGTAATGTTTGCAAAAAATCATAAATTTTTTCGTCCGATTGTCGTAATGTTTGCACCATTTTAAATTAGCCGTTACATAAAGTTTTATATATGGAAATTTGTGCAATTTCATGTAGAATACAACTAAAGACAATCCATGGTTGTAGCTTTTCTCAGTTTTGAAATATTTTTATATAAATAACGATAAGTGCCAAAATATCAACCTTCGGTCTACTTTGACTCGACCGAAATGGTCGAAAAACGCAATTGTAAGCTAAAACTCTTACATTCTAGTAATATTCAATCATTTACCTTTATTTTGCAACAAATTGGAAGTCTCTAGCACAATATTTCGATTTATGGCGAATTTATGATAAAAAAACACATCTTCCTTACATCCGCACGGCAACTCTTGCGGAAAAAATCAGAAATTTTTTCGCCTGATTGTCGTAATGTTTGCACCATTTTAAATTAGCCGTTACATAAAGTTTTATATATGAAAATATGCACCATTTTGTGTAGAATACAATAAAAAACAATTCATGGTTGTAGCTATTATCAGTTTTGAAATATTTTCATATAAATAACGATAAGTGCCAAAATTTCAACCTTCGGTCAACTTTGCCTCGACCGAAATGGTAAAAAAACGCAATTGTAAGCTAAAACTATTACATTCTCGTAATATTCTATCATTTACCTTTATTTTGCAACAAATTGGAATCTCTAGCACAATATTTCGATTTATGGTGAATTCATGAAAAAAGGATTTTGACGTAGGAAAAATCTATTTCTGGGCGATTGGTTCGTGTCGCCCAGCGAAATAATCCTTTAGTTCATTATTTCTTAGGTAAATGATCTAACAAATACCAGAGAATAAACAAAATAAAGAAGAGGTCAGTATAACTGACTCGCTCACCCAAAATAAAAGAAGGGTGTCGGTATGGTCACTAGGGCGAGTGAGACCACTACCACGAACTTCTTGCCATTTAGAAATTTCCCACAACAAACTCCCTCAAGGAGAGAGCCGACCCACAGAACGGGGCGGCAACTACTACTACTGCAACCCACGCCAAGCCGACTGCCGCGCCTCTGGTGGCCATCCTTTATGTTAGCAGTCCAAGAGACCCACGCGTTTCTTTTTGCTCTTGTTTTTGTGCTGTGTTTGCGTGATTTATCGCTACAATGGAACGTTCAGCTATTGCAGCGGCTAAGTTAAGTATTCCGAAAGGTTTTGATTTAGTTTCGTTCCTTCCACGAGCCTGTATTTGCCGTTTTTTAGGTATAAATACAGGTTCCCGGTCTGGAGCATGGCGGCATTGTTCTGCCTCATGGCGGTTTGGTTCTCGGTCTCCCATACCTGGAACCTTTCCCTTATTTTTAACGTGCGTCTCTAGTCCTTTTTATTATTATATTGTTAGGGGATTTAGCCTGCCTTGGTTTTAGGTCATGCATGCATGTCTCTCTACCTTACGTAGGCATTCAGTTTTTTCTGTTCCAGACCCTAGCCATCGCTCTTCGTATCGGCCCAGGCTAGCTTTGAGTGGTAGACTTTCTTTAGGGTTAGTCGTACACTCCTGGATATTTTTCTCTTACTGTATTTTATTTTCCCCTACTTTTGTTTTTATTTATTGTGTTTTGGTTAGCCTAGGGCGTCTGGTCTGTTCGCTTAGCCTAGGTATCAGTGGTCCCATGGTCCTCTTTTACTGTTTTGTTGCATCCTTATTGTCAGTTTTGTTGCATCACGTTTGTTGCATCTTTCTGATCAGTTTGGTTGCATTAGCCTAGGCTACCGATTTTGTCGGTTGTGTTGTGTTATCGTACCGTGGTCACCTTGTGATCGCGGTACAGCCAGGCGCCCGTCCCATTCGCCTTCCCCCCCCCCTGCTCTCCCCATAGAGTAGGAGGGAGGGAGGTTTGTTCTTGATCGCTCCATCCGGGCCTGACTCCCTCTCTCCCTACGCAGAGGGAGTAGGGGAGTCTGGACAGACGCTTGGCTGGGAGTGACCTTGCTCTCCCTGGTTTCGGTGGTGCTTCGCTGTGACAGAGTCGGGGGGTTGGCCTCCCCCGCCTTTGTTGCTCCGGCGCTCCGCTGTATGCTCGGGAACTGTTTTCGCCCCTCCTCGCCTCCTCCCCCGTGATGACGGATCTCTCTTCTCTTTCCTGGAGCCCCATCGATTACGGGGGGGAGGTACGGTAGCCCCGCCTGCTGGCGGAGTGTATGCATTTCAGTTGGTCACTTTTGCTTTCCACCGTTCCTTCTCTCTGGCGTCGCCGGCGGAGTCGGACAGCGCCGCGATTCGGAGTCGTTCTCTGGATTTTATTTAGCTGTTTTATGCTTAAGTTATTTATAAGTTATTTATAAGTTACCTTAAGCTGGGTTCCTCCCCTGACCTTGGTGTTTTCATTCTCCGGCCTACGCAGGAGTCTTCAATTTTATGCCTGTTGAGGTGATAGGGGAGGGGTTATGCCCAAAAATTTATCATTCTGCGGCATGCAACGGAGTACTAGAGTAGCCCTGTGAGTGTTATATCGATACTCATGTATCCTTCCACTTACAGACTACCAACTGTGAGCACCCGGGGTGCAACGCTGTGCTCCAGGACCCCTGCGGGCATGAGGTCTGCAGGTCTCATGCTCCGTGTGCAACTTCTCACGGGAGTTTGCAGGTCTGGTTCCACGAGACGTGTACGATCTGCTACGATCTCTGAGTCAGTTTTTGGACGGGGTAAGTATTTTTCCATCAGCATAAACATAGGATATGAATT
Source organism: Macrobrachium nipponense (assembly GCF_015104395.2). NCBI lineage: Eukaryota > Metazoa > Arthropoda > Malacostraca > Decapoda > Palaemonidae > Macrobrachium > Macrobrachium nipponense. Next base: position 64,273,332 of record NC_087200.1, read on the forward strand.
CTGAGATATATATTTTAAGCTTAAGTTTTCTCTAATATTATGGAATATATGCTGATATTGTCTAGTCTTAAGCTTATTTTATTCTAAGGTTGAATCTCAACTTTAGCCTAAAATCTAATAGACATCCTCTCTTCCAGGCTGCCGTGGTTAGAGAGACTGCTCTTGCAACCTTGAGAGCTTGGGTCGGCGGCTTCGGGAAGAACGCCGCCAAGGGACAGCCCTACATCCTAGAGAAGAGGATGGCTGTCCTGCTGTTCCCCGGCGGCAAGCCGACGGGATACGTCGACCCGACGGAGGCAGCCTCGACGATGACGACGATCCAACGGCAGGCCGCCCAGTGTATGAAGGAACCAGGCCAGGATATTTCGGCGGAGGTCGCCACTTTAGATTTGAATGTAGAGCCTATGGTAGGCGTAGATGATCTGTTGGTCGAGGTAGGTACGTTGGACACCCAAGGGCTTCCCTTGGGCGCCACTGGATCTTCTTCTCCTGCTTCCTTCCAGGGCTTTACGGGAGCAGAGCTCTCGTATAGTACGCCCAGCGCTTCTGTGGTTCCCAAAGTGAAGGGTCACAGAGCGCAGAAAACTTTGACTAAGACGTCGTCGTCTAAAAAGACTTCTTCGGCGTCTTCCTCTCGTAAGTCTTCGGCTTCTAATCCCGGAGCAGAGAAGGGGAAGTCATCTGCTTCAGGCTCTAGAGCCTCGAAGAGTAAGTCCTGAAAGGAGAGACCCCGTACTCCAGCGGAGTCAGTGGTCTCTCCTTCCCCTACGGTACCTCTGGTGAGTTACCCGTCCACGTCGACATCTGTTCCTAGCTTTGATCCCAACGCTTTCTCCGCCGGGATGATGCAACAGATGGGAGACTTAGTAGGGTCCCTGAGGACGAGTATGGAGCAGATGTTCTCCCAGTTGTCGGACAGGATTGCCACACAGGAAAATCTTATGTCTGGCTTCAATCAGGCCCCTCAAGCTGCCTCTCCGGCATCTGGCGCAGGCCTACTCCAGCTTCCTCCTCATGATTCTCTCCTTCCATTCTCCATGAACAATCCCTGGAGAGTAGCTTCCTACGCTACTTTCCAGGACGGGTTCATTTCTATCCCGGAGTGTGGTACTCGAAGGATCGAAGACTTCGAGTTTTACCTGGAGAATCTTCAACCTCCGTTCATTGGCTACGCCAGGCTGACGGAGGCTGCTATGAACAGAGAGGATAAGGTTCCTTACGTCCGCGTGGTAACTCTTCCGAAAAAATCATAAATTTTTTCATCCGATTGTCGTAATGTTTGCACCATTTTAAATTAGCCGTTACATAAAGTTTTATATATGAAAATGTGCGCAATCTCATGTAGAATACAACTAAAAACAACCCATGGTTGTAGCTTTTATCAGTTTTGAAATATTTTCATATAAATAACGATAAATAGAGAAAATTCGTCATTTGGTCAACATTAACTCGACTGAAATGGTCAAAAACTGCAATTGTAAGCTACAACACTTACAGTCTAGTAATATTCAATCAATTACCTTCATTTTGCAACAGACAGAAAGTCTCTAGCACAATATTTCGATTCATGGTGAATTTTTGAAAACAGCTTTTTTTTACGTCCGCGCGTTACGAATTCATGCATCATTTTGTGATAATATTTTCTCTGTGTTGCCTTGATCGTTTTACAATTTGTTATATACCAAAATGATCGCAACTTAGTGTACAATACAACGAAAAAAAATTAACTGGTTAGCTTTAACCGTTTTGCTCAGCGCGATTTGTATACAATTATATATGACATTTTTTTTTTGCACTGTCATATATCCCAATATTTATATATGATAATGATATTTTTTCATATCTGATGGTTGCATACTAAACTTCAGACAATGACAAAAAAAGGAGCCAAAAATGAACTATTAATCTTGAAAACTACGCTTGCTGTGATTTTTTGAAAAAAACATTTTTTCCGCTTTGGCGCTCACTCGCGAACGCCACCGGCATACAGGAGACGATTTTAAACTACCGCTTCAGCGTTTAAGGGTTAAAATGACAGATATTTAAATTAATTTTTTTCATCTGGGAAATACTGGATGTCACTAAAAAAATTCTCAAGGGATTTCAAAGTACAGTGGACCCCCGTATTTGCGTTCTCCGGATTTGCGGACTCACACATTCGCGGATTTCTCTCTGGAACATTTTCCTGCATTATTTGCAGGGAATTTGCCTATTCGCCATATTTTTCTTTCAGAAATATCCACAAATTCCTGGTTTTTTTATTAATTCATCATAAAATGCCTTTTTTGTGATAAAACTTAAAAAAAAACATGTATAAAAATTTTTAGTAGGTTTTTCTTGAGTTTTAACTACCAAAATAGGTTTTAAGCATTTTTATAGGGGTTCCAACTACTTGCGGGTTCTAACTATTCACGGGGGTTCTGGTACGCATCCCCCTGAATACGGGGGGACCACTGTAATTTATTGAACAGTCGGTCTATCAAAACTTGTAACTCAATTTTCAACCTGATCCATTCATCTGATGGATTTGAAATTTTGCATAATTACTCAATCCCCCTGACAATACATACAGTGGACCCCACATATTCACGTTCTCAACAGTTGCGGACTCATATATTCGCGGATCTCTCTATGGACCATATCTACCCATTATTCGCACGTGTATTCGCTGTATTTTTCTATGAGAAGTATCCATAAATTACTGTATTTTCATATCAATTTCATGATTAAATGCTCTTTTTGTTAAAAAAAAAACTATTAAACAAACCAGGTAGTACAGTACGGTCCCCAATTATGCGAGAATTTGGTCAATCCAAGGCCTCGAAGAATTGGAAATTCGCAGATTTCGAAACACATAATGTTACGCAATAATGGATTTCAAGTTGTCGACTGCTGCCAAAATGGAAGTTGCTCCTTCCTTCGTCTTTAACTTAAGGGCAAGCTTTTTAGTTTCGAGAAAATAGGTCTTCCTCTTCGACTTCTTGGTAGATGCATACATGACGCGGATGATCAGAATACATTTCGCAGATCTGAATAAGACATATGACGATGGTGATGACACCAATCATTCGTACACACTGCGCTATGTCGTCACAAATGCGTGAGGCAGAGCCTTCTGTCTTAGCTAATGGCTGAGCAGGAAATCTTTCTCTCGCATTCCCCCTTGGTGGAATAATATAAATTTTCATAATAAAATTTATTATTTGGATACTTACCTACTGTTAAAGTAGCTATATCTCCCCGCCGATTAGGAGAGTCGGCATTCAAACAAAAAAAAATTGAATGGCTGCCCGGATGACTGTCTAGTTTACCTGTTCTCCACCAGGTGTGTTTCGAATGTTTTAGCTCGTATCAGAATTCTCCTTGACAGCCCACTAAGTTGTGGGGAGGCTGGGTGGGTCTACTTTAACAGTAGGTAAGTATCCAAATAATAAATATTATTATGAAAATTTATATTATTTGAGATGAATCTTACCTACTGTTAAATTAGCTGATTCCCACATTAAGAAGAGGATGGTGGGTAGTGCAGCTAGACAAAATTCCGCTCAGCCATTCGAGCTAAAGGTTTCTTATACGAAACCCAAAACATTCTCACCTGATCTGGAATTCTTGGTGGATTTTACTACCACCAGAAGTTGGATTCCATTCAGTGAGCAAGGCTCTCATACATATGCAGCAAAGAGTAGCCCTGCAAAGAAAACCGCTTCAATTCAGCCAGCATGAAACGCAAGCGGTATGAGAGACCCCTGTGCCTGGGTCCAAAAGCCCTATCAAACGAGTCACTTATAATTAATACCTTTACAATATAAAGGTACGCCCCTATACAAAATTTGTACCTTCACGCTACCCAAAATATTAAAACCCCGGGATTTAAACAAAAGAGCCTAAAGAATTGCTCTTTTTCGGTTCAGGAAAAGACTACTCACTACTAGTAGCGGATTAAGGACTTTACTGTTTTCAAACACAATTCTGTATACTTAAGGTAGTGATCAGGCAAAAACTGAACTGTACTTCTACTGTGACACATCAATCCTATTCTGGAGCAACCAATTGACTTGACACTAAATGAAGTTGCAACTACTGCTCACATTATGAATGTTTAACTTCAATAAGGTAGAAGATATGGAGCTAGTTTTCATACACTAGCCTATCCATTATGTCACAGAGGACCTTGTGTTCCTTGACAAAGTTTCTAAAAATCATAACACAAAAGGTTAACTTTGCCTCTTCCAAGCTTAACTTTCACAAATACATTCTAGGTTTTCTAAAACCACAAAACAAAAGTTCAACTTTGCCTTAAGTTTATCCATTGGCAAAGGCATTATAAGTTTCTAAAAATCCCAACACAAAAGGTTAACTTTGCCTCTTCCAGGCTTAACCTTCACAAATACATTCTAGATTTTCTAAAACCACAAAACAAAAGGTTGATTTTTGCCTCTTCCAGGCTAACCTTTGACCACATCTGTTTTTCTTAAAACCACAAAACCAAAGGTTAATTTTGCCTCTTCCAGCATTTACCTTTGACAAAGATGTTCAAGGTCTCTAAAAGGATGAGAAAAATGTTCTAGGTTTAACCTTTAAATTTAAATGCCCAACAGGATAGAGAAGTGTCATCTTCCACACCCCCCCCCCAAGGGGTTAGATTGGAATTCTTACAGGGAACTGTAAAGCATAGCCTTAACATCACCCTCAGCTCTAAGGCAAAAAGCTAAAATAGCATTCCCTTACACCGGCTTAAAGAAGGGTGTTGACAGCAAATTTACTTATTAACCACTGCTAAATACCAGGTTTTACAGTAAATTCAGGTACGTAAAGTTTAGCCCCGCATCTAAACTCCAGGGAGAGACTGATATAGAGATGAAGGGGCTTCAATCTCAACACCTTACAGTGCTGGTCCTCAGCAAGATCTAAAAGTACTTGATGCAATACTGAGGACAGTACGTATGGAACGATAAAATTTGGAAGTAGACAGTGAAAAGTCTTATTCTCCTCTAAACAGAAAACAATTGAACACCTTACAGTGCTGGTCCTCAGCAAGATCTAAAAGTACTTGATGCAATACTGAGGAAAGTACGTATGGAACGATAACTTTGGAAGTAGACAGTGAAAAGTCTTATCTCCTCTAAACAGAAAACATTGACATCTACAAGGTTCCAGTGCTGAAAATTCCACCAGAATGGTACCCTCAGCAACACACAGACCACTGCTTCTGACCCCAGGCCATGGCAGTTTTAAATTAAGGACAGATCCTATGATAACTTGAAAATCTTATTATTGTGAGGGGACATTCTAACCTCTCCAAGCAGAAAAGGAGATGCCTACGTCAATGGAACTGTATGGAATTGTGTAATAGAGTTTATTTCTTCTCAACAGAAGAATGAGACATCTACCAAGAGCATTGGAAATTCTGAAAAGTTTTGCCCTGAGGCTACAAGGGCTCTACAGGAGACTAAGCAATTCTTGAATATGAAATTGCTCAATAGAATTCAGAGTAGATACCAGGGGCAGGCCTGAGTCTGAATTAGGCAAAATTTAAGGAAACATCCACTGCTCAAGCCTGAGGGCCAACAAAGTAGTAGTAATCATTCGGCTGTCCCTGCTCATCTACATGCTGGGAAGCTAAATGAGTGTTCCTTAAATCCACCCAAGTGCCAAACTTATGGATGTCAGGGCCCTTGTAGGCAGTTGTTCTTCCTGAATCCCCAATTGCTAAAACACTGTCCTTCCACAGGATGGATGATCAAACCAATATGTTGTTTCATTTCACTCAAAGCCACAAACTTCCCACAAAGACTTTGTTTCTGACCGGGAATAAACCTGCTAAGCATCCTGATGTCTTTCCACTGCCCTGACATCTAAAAAGTTTTACCAGGTGTAGTTGACCATTCTATGTTGCATGAAAGGTTGATGACACTAGTTAAACTCTGTGTTGCATGACAGAGGGAAAAGACCAAAACTTGGACTTAGGTTAAAGAACCATATGGATGATTCCTGGTTAAAGTGTCACTCTTACAGTCCTGGAGCCAAAGTTGGTTCTGGATTACTTACAAATTTAATTAAAGTTATTTGTAAGTCTTAATTCTTACGCTGAAACCATACATTAATTGAGCATGATTATCTGAAAATAACCCATAAGGCCATGTTTCCTAATGAGGAAAAGCCCTTACCATATAGGAAGTTTCTTTCCGGTCTAAAATCTTCAAGCAGCACATGCCTATTCATCTTGACCAACAAGCATGCATAATTAAATATCATCCCCATAGATAAGAATGGGGATATAAAGAATTAACAATATAGTGCATAGAAATTGGGCCAGAAGAAGCAACAGGTTCTTGGCCTTTTGAATACTGTTGACAGAGTGGGCTAACTTGAATAACTGATTCAGTAGAAGTGTCTTGCTCCTAAAGTCGACCAATGGGCAACAAGTCCCTGACATAACTTACAGAGGGCTGCACACTAACCCAAACAAAGTGCACAGAACAGCAATACCTTCTGGTAAAAACCCTTTGAAGGAACTTGCATGACTGTGGAAGTATGGTAAGTGGAATGAATACATTCTACATGTGCACCACAAGTCTGACCATTCTTTGGAAAGGCACTAAAACCATGCTAGAAAACCAACAAGTATATGGGCAGACACTTACTGTTATTCAGTCTCCAAATGTCCAAGAATATCTCCAATTACTTATGGGGGTCTTCCTAAAGAATTACCCTTGGACCATCATTCCCTCTATATACAATCTCCTACTAAAAGAGACTTATGAGAGATCTCTGCTGAAGACATGGGAAGCTATAAGAAGGAGAATAAACCAGTGGAGGACAATCACAAAGAATCACAACTGCCCTTCACTGTCTCCACCATATAACATGCTGGTCCCAAGTCTCTCCATGTATGTTAGGAGGCTGCAACTGTCCATATCCCAGAACCTGAATCTGCACTTATCCCCGAAAAGTTTAAAATAAGACTACCAATAGATAATCCCGAACTGCATAATCAGACAGGAAGCGAAAGTGTTCTCACTTCTTCCAAACAGAGTGAGTATAAGCATGAGGACATTACCCTGCAGCATCAGAAAAGAGTTACTTGTTTCCTCGCTAAAACTCCCGCTGGGTTGGCGTCTCCACCTCTCTAAGAAGTCGCAGAGATGAGACAACATATATAAAAGGTAATAACTCAAGCAGACTGAAAATCCATCAGCATGTCTGTCAGTCTTGAGTTCATTTCCCCAAAGGAAAGAGAAAGAAAGTGAACCTCCTATTAAAGACGGTTAAAGGACCAATAAGCGTTGTACAGCAAAAGCCGGCCTTCGGCTCTCCGCGACTTTAAAAGACAAGACGACAAGCCAAGGCAGACAAAGAGAGATTGTGTTGGAGGACGAGAAAAGTTACGAAATCCTCTCAAATTGGAGAAAGCGTTGGTTCTCTTCTCGATTATTTAGAGTGCGCCAAACTACGCTAAGACAATTAAGATATATATTCTCTATGTGGCCTCTATTCTCAACAAAATGAGGATACAGCAAGGCGTATTGTGGCAACAAACACCGACAGGCCCAAACGAGTTCCTCCAACTCCATTCAAACTCTTCTTTGGTCAGCGGGCGACGGGAGGGGACAGCTGCCGACAGGAGGTAAACAAAGAGCTTAAAGGATTGCTCTTTCTCCGCAACCCTTGGCGACAAAAAGCGACACTTGTCGATAAGAGGTGACAGCAGCTGAGTGCTGTATCGAATCCACGACGACTCATTGAGAACAAGACAGTTTAAGCGACTTGGGACTCGGCCAAGTCCGCACTCAGCACGAGTCACCTGTGTTCACACGAGTCAACAATGTCCACAGCAGGGTTCCCCGATGAATCAGACCAAATTATCGTACCAAATCTCTTCAAATTATCGTATTTTGATTAATAATCGTTTACCGTACAGATGGTCAAATTACCGTACTCGTATGATAATTATCGTATGTCTGGGAACCCTGGTCCGCAGTCCGCATGAGTCGACAGGAGGAGAGAGAACAAGGCGCCAAAAGTGGAAGGCGGTGGGAGAGGAGTTACAACAACGCTCCCGCCTCGTCCGAAAGCGATCGTACAAACTTGAAAGCATTCCTATATGAAACTAAGTAAGAAATCGCTGAAGTTAGAATATCTAACTCGGCGAGAACTGTAGATAGTACAGACAGTGTAGACTTGAAAGAGAAACATTAATTGAGGCAGTAGTAAGAGATTTGCCGATAGCCGAAGAGGAAGCGTGCAAAGAACAAACACAAGCATTACGAAGAAAAAGGAATATGCTTGCATACAAGAATTTAGAATAACCAAAACATGAGAGATAAACAGTCGACCGAGTCAACATATCTAAACGTGTAAAACTCGCTACAGATACATTATCATCTCAATAAAATGTCTACACCTATATCATATATTATTAAGCCTATGCATGCTAACACCTCAAACTAGGTGTTGAAGACGACAGAATGCACCTACGGAGCAAGCATTAACGCTTACTGAAACGGTCCATATGTGAACTCTTTAACAGTCCTTTGGCAAACGCTTTAAACAAGATTCAGACCATGAAAAGGGCGAAGTAGGTATTGGAGGGCACAGAATCCTATCGTCCCGAGAACCGACCCGGTTCCCTTGCAGTGGACGTTTCCAACTGTTGCAGGGCAGTCCTAGGCTCGGGCTATGTGCAGACGAGGGCACCAACACCTTACTTCTAACAGGGAACGCGAAAATGAGCGCACACTGGAGGGATTCGGAACGTTCCTGTCACAAACTAAGCTCAAATTGTATTAGAACTAAAAATAGGTTAATGTTCTAACTTCTCGTTACACTTTTCCTGAGCCGAATGGGGAGTAGAAGGCGGAGCTACAATGGAAGTCAATACTAGCCTGACGGGTTTAAGCCCTGATCTAACTAATTGCTTTTGCAATCTATTAGTTCCAGTCTTCCTATATCTGACATATTCAGGCATAAATTTCTCAGAACAATTCCCTACATTCTTCACATCTAGTAGTTCCAAAATCACACCCTGTACCCCTGCCAGTACAAAGGAATGTTGATAAACTTCCAATTTCACCATCCTGGTTACACCAAAACATTCCTACATAGCCTGATGTTATTGGTTTTACTTCCGCTGGAAGATATCCTAGGAAAATGAAATTACAATACTGTAAACAGGTGTAAAACAGCCAGACTTCATAGAATACCAACAATCGCCTAGCCGCAATGGTGGCAAGGAGAATTCTGACAAGAGCTAAAACATTTGAAACACACCTGGTGGAGAACAGGTAAACTAGACAGTCATCTGGGCAGCCATTCAATTTTTTTTTGGTTTGAATGCCGACTCGCCTAATCGGCGGGGAGATATAGCTACTTTAACAGTAGGTAAGATTCATCTCAAATGATAGTATTTTTTTCCTCCAAGCATTCCCCCCATCCCTTCTCTCAGATACCAGCAAACCCCCCCGACACCTAAAATACTTGAAAAGACAACAGATTTGATACATTTTGCGGCGCATGACTCGCAGACTTTGAACGGCTTCGCAGCTACAGAAAATCTATTTTTGAGAACTAGTGACCACATAAAAGGGGAATCGCACGATTCGAACACGCATAATTCGGAACCAGACTGTATATGCATTTTTAGTGGGGTTGTCTTGAGTTTGAACTAACAAAATAGGCAGCTTTAAGCATTTTTAAAGGAGGTTCTAAGTATTCGTGGGTGGTCTGATCCGCATCCCCCATGAATACGGGGCATCCACTGTACAACCCTACATGATCAGTAGGTCAGCAGTGACCTCTAATGACCCTACAGTGATCTCACCCAGTATCTCAAGATTTGTATGAAACTGGATTTTTCATGCCTAGACTCAGTAGAAAGGTTAATAACTATAAATTTTTTATACCTTCTTTGACTCAGTAGGATAAGTTAATAATTCTGCGGATTTTTCAACCCTTCTTTGGATCGATAGGATATCAATTTCATTAGTTACAATAAAAAATCAGTTACAATTTCTGCCAAAACTAAAAAGTATAGAATAAAAAAATCTAAAACAAACTTTTAAAATAATACATCTATTAAAATGCACTAAAAAGTGTAAACTAATTTTTTTTAGAGACGAAGATTTTTTTACAATTAATCATGTCTATAAAAATACAAAGATGGAAGGGATTGCTACAAGAAATGGAAAAATATATATATTTCTTTTCTTGTAGCACTTCCTTCCATGTTTGGCACCCATGCCTTTATTTTTGTAGACATGACTAAATGTAAGAAAATTCTCATGTCCCAAAAAACATGATGTTTTTATAATAAAGCAAAGTTTTAATTGTGTATACTTACCCAGTAATTACATAGCTATTAGTTTCATTTATTTGCAAAAGTTCAAGATTAAAATTTCGCAATAGCAGCACTGACATTGTGTAGGTGACTCCAGTCTCGACCCCTAGTGAGAGAGTTAGGAATGACACAGCAGACTAGCTCATTCCATTTGTGCTTATGTCCATCAGCAGGGGGAGGAGGGTGGTCTTTGATCATGTAATTATTGGGTAAGTATAATCATAACTTTATTATACAAAAATGACAAATTTTTAATCAATTTGTTATTTTTCAAAGCTAACAAACCTGAGGTCTTAACAATAAGATAGACTTATACTTGGAGGAGGGTACAAGTACCCTGAACTGGCTGATGGTTCAGCCCACCTGACCATCGTCCCTAGAAGATCGAGTTCTAAAGAAGGAGGTCTAAGCCTGGAAGAGAATAGATAAGAGAGTAGCTAAAAACTCAGTCTGCTGGGATTAAACACCATGAGACGTCCAGATTCATTGCATTCGTGGAAATTAGAAACAACTGCAACCAGTACCATCTAACTCATTTTCTCTTCCAGACAATCCTGCCAGGGGCACTACTAGTTGGGCAGCCACCACTGTACCCAAGGAAAAAATAAAAAAGTGTCCAAGGACCTGTGTGCAATATCCTTCAGGAAAATGAAGTGAACATGGTCTGCCAAAGCATTCAAAATCCTATGACAGACAAGTTTTTCTTGAATGCCAAAGGGGAACTCATTCCTCTGAAGTCATGTGCTCTAGCCTGCACAGACTCTGTGACAGAACTATAAGGTGAGGAGTATGCTTGTTTAATCACCTCACACAGCTAGAATGAAATGGTGTTCTTGGACGCTTCCATTCAGGACCGGCTGGTGCTAACAAAATGTCTACAACACCTAGTCCTTAGGTGATGAGCCCTTTTTAGATAGCAGCGCAGAGCTCTGACAGTCCAAAGCAAAAACTCCAGCGGATAGCTGTCCACAAACTCATTCAGGGAAGGAAGTGAAAATGAAGTAAATCTGCCATCATGAACTGACAGATTTTGAGCCTTAGCTACAAATTCTGAGTCTTTAGAGTCAGATTCCTGACTGACAATCGACGCAGTGGCTCAAATGGAGCTTGAGTAAGACAATTCAGGACCAAAGTATAATCCAACATTGGAGATCTGCGTTCTCTTGGTGAACAGGATTGTTCAAAACTCCTGAACAAAATCAAGTTTTCCCAGGATGAAGAGATGCCCACGCCCGTCAGGTGCAGGACCAACCCCAAGGCAAACCTGTATCCCCTAACAGCTGAGACAGAGAGACCTTTTTCATTTAAGAGAAAAATTATCATTATTATTATATAAAGGATTAGTTTATGCCAACACTTCACTGTCCCCCAGGACTGCTCCCCAACCTAGACTTGATGCGCCTGAAAAGAATTCTACATTTGGGTTCACTGGAAGGAGGGATTTTCCTTCCGACAGCCTGCTCTTTACCTTCCACCAGCTTATGTCTGTTTTTATTTCCAGAGTCACAGGAAAAATGATCGAGTCCAGGAATACTTTTCTGTCTCAATTGGCTCTCCAAAAAAAAAAAAAAAAAAAAAAAAAAAAAAATCGGAGCGGTCTTAGATGCAATATGCCCAGATGAACAAATTGTTCCATCAAGGACAATGTTCCCAGTAGGCTCATCCAAGTGATCGCAGAACAGCGATTTAAGTTGAATCATTTTTACTGTTTCTAGACACCAATAAATTATCTTCCGAGACAGAAAAACCTGAAAGCTCCAAGAGGCGATCATCATCCCTAAACAAAGAATGTGTTGAGAGGGAATTATTTGAGACTTGTGATGATTTATTATTAAACCCAACTCTTGGGCTAACAGAGAGAGTTATTTGGAGGTCCTCTGAACATTTTTGCTTTGATTGGGCTCGAAGAAGCCAAATGTCCAAGTAGGCAGTCCCTGGTTATCGGTGGTCTTGGTGTTACGGCCTCTGAGAGAGAGATCCGCTTCAGGTTCGATATGAAATAAATAAAAAATAATATTTCGAACAGTTGAAACTGGGGTTACGAATATAGAAAGAAACACTAACACAACAAAGGTTTATTTACAAGCTTACTCACAAAGGTAAATGCAGAATGGTATCTCCTATTTGCATAAAAAAATAGAATCTTACACGGCATGAACTGGGGGAACAGTGAGGTAATTCAAATACTTGCTGCTTAGTTTAGCGACTCGAAGCGATGGCTTCACAAAAGGAAAACGGTGATTGCAGACGTCCTCTTGACTCCGTATTGCAGAAAATAGTCTACTCTTGATACTTGAAAGGCAGGAACTCCCCAAAATCTAAAGCAGGACCTTTTCTTCTCTGAAGTCTGCTCAACGTCAAGATAACTCGGTCGTCCACTCCTGAAGACGACTAGACCAGTATCCAACCAACTCTCGAGCAACTTTTCTTCTGATCCTTTGTCGGTTCCTTTTCTCTTATCTCTCTTGGATGATCTCTGCTGCTGCTGATCTCTCACTGATAATCTGATCTGTGGCTCTTACTGAGGATATCTCTCTGTGACTAACTGGTGATCTCTCTCTCATGATCTCTGCTTCTGCTGCTACGACCGTCGTATTTATACAGCACCCTGGGGGCGGAGCCTACGGCAAACGTCACAGGCTCCCGAGATTACTAGAACTTCTTAGAAGACTCTCGACGGAATATTGCATCATATTTTGCTGCGTTTCCCCTGACACTTAGGCACGTGTTGCGCTCCACAACACGCCCGACGATTCCAGAACACCCACGAGAACAGGCGCCTCCAACACGGGTGCGAAAGCCTCCTTGCTGCCGAACTTCTCGAAAATGCATTTTCCTTTCCTTAAACTTCCTTTGCTATGAAGCAATTACCATCACACGCCCCCCCAAAAGAGAAAAAAAATTAAATCAACTGATTTTATTTTTTTTTTCAAGAGAAACAAGAATTAAACAGTGGGGAAACAATTCTGCATAAAGCTTTAATACTTCTTCATTCACTCAACCACTCGTGCCAAAATAGAAAACGGTCATTAGGCTACTCATTCTGAAAACTCTAGAGAGGCTATTAGCTATCACATTATCCTTCTCTCTTACTTTTTCCATTTTCTGAACTCTGCTCAAAACTTTGAAAGACTAAGACACCTCTTGCATCTTTCTCAAAACTAATTTCTCTTTCTGGGACGCAATTACCAAGGACACGGGCAGCGGCCAAGGTACAGGGCGTTCTTTATAATTCTGAAGCAAATTTACATTCATTGCCTTTGCTCTACTCTTACCCACATTAATTCTATAATGTATATTTCCCCTCTTCTCTAAAATTGAAAAAGGACCTTCAAACTTATATAAGGTAAAGCGGAACCTTCTTTATGGACTAGTACTAAAACTTTATCTCTTACACACAAACTTCTCTCTTTTGCTCTAAGATCATGTTTTCCTTCAGTTCCCCCTTGACTTCCGTTCGGGCTTCCGTTCTCCTCCGCTAGTTGCCAACCAACTCTTAAATTGTTTTTATAATACTCAAGAATAGTTATGCAATCATCTCTACCCTTACTTCTAGGCAAAGTTCCGACCATATTGATAAATACATTCTCAAAAGATTTGCCTACTGAAGGAATATTACACAACTGAACTCTGGGAATTACTTGAATCGGTTTCCCGACAATTTGATATTCATGACTGCTTAAAACATACCTCTTGACATCATTTTTCATTTCTGGGATCAGCCCGTGTCGCTACGTGAAATGTCCCTTTAGCACACATTTCTAAGGTAAATTATTGCTAACATACCAGAGAAAAAAGCTAATATGGAAATGCCAGAATATTCTGGGTCACTCACCTTATTTAAAGGTGTCGGTATGGTTTCTGGGGCGAGTGAAACCACTACCATAGGTCCTTTGCCATTTAGATTCATCCTCCTTCAAAATCCCTCTACTAGAGAGGAGCCGACCTAAGGCCCACTCCCCACTACCGGGACGGCTAGCGCCTCTGACGTCATTCCTTTCGTTAGCACGATCCACACCGCACATATTTTTCTGCTCTGTGTTGTGTTCGTTCTGGAATTTATTATTCGTCATTATGCAATGTCAAGATTCATCTGCATCCAAGTTAAGTACTGCTATTAATGTTTTATAACATTTAAGGATACCATGGGCCCGTTTAACCGCTTTATTTAGGTTGTTTATGGACGGCGTCTCAGACGGCTTTGTTCCCGAGCCGCCATGCACGGCTCGCTCCCACGTGTTCCATTGTTTTGTGCTACACTCGGTCTTCTATACCGTTTGTGCTCAAATTATTTAGCAGTACATTATTATTCTATTAATGATGCATTATTGACGTGCTATTTATGCGATTTATGTATTTTACCACACGGGGTTGTTTAAGAGTTCTCTAAGCTCGTAGCCTACGTCGTTTCCTTCAGCTCAGAGTTCATGCATGCATGTTCTTTTAGTTGTCAGGTCTCTATGATAGGCTCCCTAAAGGACTCTGGTCCTTTTTCTCATGTCCTGAGCTACCCTGGTCACCGCCCTACGTTTCTACGTAACAGCATAGGGCAGCTGCTATGAGTCGCTAAGATCGCCCTTCCTTCTCGGTTGGTCCGATCCAGCTTCTCTAGGACTCTTCTTTCTCTTCTCCATCATATTTTTCCTTCTCCCCTGTATTTTGTTATGATGTTATTGGTATTCATGCTTTTCGAGACTGTTCTGGCTGGCCTAGGCCACCTCCGATCGCTTGGCCTTTCTCACCGCGTGGCTCATCCCACGGCCGAGAAGATTCCAGGCGACCGCTATGAGCCACCCAGCGTCGGTCCCCCTTGCTTACTTCCCCCCTCCAGGGGGAAAATACGCTCGTTCACGTTGTCCCAGGCAACCGATCCAAGCTCCCTCCCTTCCTCCCCCCCAAAAGGGGAGATACGGGAGTTAGCTGAAGGACACTCGACGCCGGCTCGGCTCCATACCGCTCTCCCCATAGAGTACCAGGGGGACCCCTGCCTGGCCGAGTCTTGGTTGGCCACCAGGCTCGGTTACGCTCGGCTCTCCTCGGGTCTCAGGCCGCGCTCCCCTACCCCAAGTCACCACCCTCCCGCTCCGGCGGATCAGGGCTCCGGCATAGCCAGGTCCCAGGACCAGTGACTATGGGCGAGCTCCGGCAGCATTTCAATATATCTTGTGCATGTTTACATTTATTCTTAACATCCATTATTTTAGTTTAAGTTGGCGGAGACCCAGCTACCCATCCGGGTTTCACCACCCACTTATTCTAATTTTAAGTTTTATGGCGGGGTTGTCTACCCCGCCACTCATTATTGGTCCCCTCCTGCTCCTCACCCGCCGTCCCAGTACTCCTCGCTCCGGCATAAAGGCTAGGTGGTACTCCTGTTTCAGTGATCTTTTGTCCTCCGGCAACGCTGGAGACACACTGATTCAGGTTGTTTTACCGACCCTGTCGGACACTCACCACGTTACACGGCAGAAGAGCAGGTAGAGACTAACCTTATTATTATCTGTCAACTCCGGTGCATACCGGTGTTATGATATATCACATCACGGACTTAGTCCAGGATGTTAGTGTTGATACTCATGTATCATTTCACTTACAGGTCACCCACTGTATGGAGTCAGGCTGTAATGCTGTGCTCCAAGACCCCAGTGGGCACGAGGTTTGCCGGACCCACGCTACCTGTGCGATCCGGTACAACGAGTCGTTGGTTTGGCACCACAAGAGCTGCACGATCTGCTATGAGTTCGTGGATCAGATCTCCTCCGGGGTAAGTAAGGCTCCAGATACTAAACCTTGACATTCACTTCAATGACCAATATGATTCGTGATATATCAATCAGCATATATTGTGAGTTAATCTTAAGTAGCCTTAATCTTAAGTAGCCTTAAGTAATAATACTGACCCTCTCTTTCAGGGTGCCCAAGCGATTCGGGACTCCGCCTTGTCTACCTTAAAGGCCTGGTTTGGTGGGTTTGGACGGAATGTCACCAAGGGCCAACCCTACATTCTGTCCAAGGAGATGGCCACCCTCATCTTCCCCGGCAGAAAGAGGGCCTCCTATATGGACCCGGAGGCGGCGGCTCCTCTGATTGCCACCATTCAAGAGCAGGTTGCACTAGCCTCGGAGGAACTGGCGAATCAAGAGGTCCTGCAGGAAGTAGCAGCACTCGACATCAACCTCGAGCCCATGGCGGTAGACGGCACAGGTAGGGATGTAAGTGAGGCAGGTTTGGTAGGGGCTCAAGGTCTCCCCTTGAGTCCATCTAGAGCTTCTTCCCCTACTTTATCTACTTCTTTCCAGGGATTCACCAGGGATGGGCAATCGGTCAGACCGAAGTCTGCCTTGGCGATCCCTAAAGTCAAAGGTAAGCGTGACTTTAAATCACTTCAAAAGACTCTGTCCAAGAAGTCAACTTCTAGCATCGCCCATAAACCTTCGGCTCACCATCCCGAAGTGGCAAGGCTAAAATGACTTCGTACTTGAAGGGCTCCAAGTCCAATTCTTCTAGGGACAAGGCTCAGCTCTTCTCCAACCCTGAGCCTTCAACTTCTAGAGGAACCTGGCCTAGGACTCCTAAAGAAATTGTGGTACCTTCACCTTTCGACCCGGACACCTTCTCTGCAAATATCTCGGCCAATATTATGCAGCAGGTGGGTAGTCTGGTCGGGAACTTAATTCAGAATAAGTTCCAAGAGATGTTCACCCAGATCTCGTCTTCTTTGGAGGAGTCAGGCCAGTCAATCCGTGCCATATCGGAGAGACTAGTTACTCAGAAGAACCTCATTGCAGGTCTCCGAGAGAGCCCTGCGACAGGTCTTGCACAGCCCGGCATGGTAGCTCAAACCATGCTGGACTCACGTACTCTCCCTACCTTTACGGCAAGCAACCCCTGGAGGATTGCTTCCCCCGCTCCCTTCATAGATGGGATGCTGACGTTGGAGGGCTGTGGAACTCGAAGGCTTGAGGACTTCGAGTTCCATCCGGAAGGTTTACAGCCCCCCTTCATCGGCTATGCCCGCCTTACGGAAGCAGCGATGAGGAGAGAAGATAAGATCCCGAAGGAGACGGTCATCCTTTCTCAGGATCAAGCTCAACGTGAATGGCTAAGGAACCTGGAGGAGTGGCAATGCAACAACACCAGGGTCCAAGCCTTTAAAAGCGCCTTCACGATCTTCACCGTGGACGCGGAGACCCCTATCTCGTTCATGTTGAAGGTAGCAGAGCTCACCTTACAGGCCGCGATGAAGGATGAGCCAATGCCACAGCTCTGGGAGACGGAACCAACGTCCCTCCTGCTCCCCGGAACAGACGATCTGTGGTTAGATCTCCCGGCCACCTTTTCGGTCGGAAAACTTAAACCAGACTGTGCCATCTCTGTTTAGCCCAGGCTTTCGGACAGCCTCATCCAGGCCGAATTCGACGCCAGGATGAGATTGTGCAGACCCCTCAATACTCTAGTTATGACAGAGGTATCGGCTCTGATCTACGGAGAAGAGCCGCTATTCAAAATCATAGCGAAGTCACAATTGTATACAATGCAATGTGACTTATATGATTTTGTCATAGCTAGACGGAATTGTCAGAAACATGTCCTGGCAGAGGCCACCATCCAACATGAGCCTAATAAGCTCTTAGCCTCATCCATCTGGGGCGCTGATCTTTTCCCTGAATCAGTAGTGAACTTAGTTCACTGCGAGGCAACCAGGCTTAATCAGAGCCTGAGGGTTCGCTGGGGATTGATCAGCAAGCAGAAGTCGGAATCAGCCGCATCAAGTCAGAAAAAGAAGAAGCCTAGGAAATTCCAGCCTTTCCAGGCTCCCCAGCAACAGACAGTGATGCAGGCGGTTCCGGTATCACAAGTACCGCAACCATCCACCTCCAAGGCGCAGCCACAACAACAGTTTGTGCTGCTGGCGCAACCTCAGCACGCACAGGCTTCGACCTCCTACGCTGTCTCCCCGGCTTTCAACCCAGTATTTGAAAGCCAATCCTTTCAGCCATTCAACAGGTTTGGCAGGGGTAGCAGGGCTAGAGGCGCCTTCCGTCAAAGAGGCGGCGGAAGAGCATCTAACTGAGGTAAGAACTTACGAGGAGGACGCGGGACATGCACTTCCCCAAGCCAGTGAGAATCCTCAGGTAGGAGGGAGACTGTTCCTCTTTCATCACAGATGGAGGTTCAGCAGATGGGCCCAGAGTATAGTGTCCAAAGGTCTAGGCTGGAGCTGGATCAAAGATCCTCCTCCATCCAAAACCTTCCATCAACAACCAACAGCGGAATTGATAGAGTACGCTCAAGAACTCCTTCAGAAAGGAGTAGTGTCAAGAGTCAAGCATTTAAAATTTCAAGGTCGCTTGTTCAGCGCGCCAAAGAAAGGCTCAAACAAACTAAGAATAATTCTAGACTTGTCCCGTCTAAACTTATTCATTCGTTGCGACAAGTTCAGAATGCTGACCATCTCGCAGGTGCGGACCTTACTTCCCCGTGGGGCCGTCACCACCTCTATAGATCTTACAGACGCATACTATCATGTTCCAGTAGCAAGACACTTCCGCCCGTTCCTAGGCTTCAGGCTAGGGAACCAAGCATTCTTCTTCAAGGTAATGCCTTTCGGGCTCAATGTAGCCCCCAGAATATTTACAAAACTGGCAGAGACAGTCGTTCAAGAACTCAGGTCTCAAGGAATAATGCTAGTAGTGTATCTGGACGATTGGCTCATTTGGGCCACAAGCATCGAGGAATGCCACAAAGCAACAGCAAAGTAATCCAGTTTCTGGAACACCTAGGATTCCAGATAAACAAGACCAAGTCCCGGCTAACACCGGAGTCTCGCTTTCAGTGGTTAGGCATTTAATGGGACTCGAACTCCCACACTCTATCAATTCTGTCGTTGAAAAGAAAGAAATAGCCAAGGCAACCAGACAATTTCTCAAGTGCAAACAGACGTCCCAGAGGAACCAGGAAAGGATCCTAGGCTCTCTCCAATTCGCTTCGATAACAGACGTTCTGTTAAAAGCTCAAGAGCAAACAACAGATCCCAAGACAAACTAGCCACTGTCGCGGCAATCTTACGGAAACGACTCCACCCCTGGACGGAGGTCAAGAATTTATCGAAGACAATTCCCCTTCAGTTCCCTCCGCCGGCACTAGTTATCCACACAGATGCGTCACTAACCGGCTGGGGAGGATACTCTCAGTACAAGAAGGTACAGGGAACCTGGTCCCTTCCATTCCGCCAGCTTCATATCAATGTACTGGAAGCTATGGCAGAGTTCCTCACCCTGAAAAAGCTTCATCCAGCCAAGAAATCTTATATCAAACTGGTGCTGAACAGTGCAGTGGTACTACACTGCATCAACAGGGGAGGCTCCAAGTCGAGCCATGTGAACCATGTCATGATAGCCATATTTTCATTGGCAGCCAAGAACAAATGGCACCTGTCCACCACCCATCTGGCGGGAGTAAGGAACGTAGTAGCGGATGCGCTATCTCATTCAGTCCCACTGGAGTCAGAGTGGTCCCTGGACAAACAGTCATTCAACTGGGTCTGCCAACAAGTCCCAGGGCTTCAGGTGGATCTCTTCGCCACAGAATCGAATCACAAACTCCCTTGTTATGTGGCTCCCAACCTGGACCCTCTGGCTTATGCCACGGACGCCATGGCTATAGATTGGAATCAGTGGAAGAAGATTTACATCTTTCCTCCAGTGAATCTTCTCTTGAAGGTTCTTAACAAACTCAGGACGTTCAAGGGACACATTGCTCTAATAGCCCCCAATTGGCCCAAGAGCAATTGGTTCCCACTACTATTGGAATTGGGACTCCGACCTCAACGGATTCCCAATCCCAGATTATCACAACTAGTACAAACGAAGACTGTGTACGCTTCCTCAGGGATTCAGAAAACCCTAACTTTATGGATTTCATGAAGTTTGCGGCAAAATGGGATGCCAATATCGACCCTAAGAATATCCTATTCTTAGAATCGGATAAATGGGAATCAACCCTACGTCAGTATGACTAAGCAGTTAAAAAACTAACTGTATTCCTGAGGAATTTTGAAACACAAACCATGACAACTAATCTGGCCATATCCTTTTTTAGAACACTTTGAAAAAGGTTTAGCAGCGAGTACTATTACTACTACTAAATCTGCACTCAAGAAAATCTTCCAGTTTGGATTCAAAATAGACCTAAAAGACTCTTATTTTTCATCTATCCCCAAGGCCTGCGCTAGACTCGGGCCATCAGAGAGGCCCAAGTCTGTGTCATGGTTCTTAAATGATGTTCTCAAACTAGCCTCAGACATTGATAATGAATCATGTGACTTTTTACCCCTCCTGAGGAAAACATTATTCCTTTTAAGTCTAGCTTCAGGAGCCAGGGTATCTGAACTGTCGGCTCTATCTAGAGACTCTGGTCACATAGAGTTTCTCCCTTCAGGAGAAGTATTACTTTCTCCAGATCGTCAATTTCTAGCTAAAAATGAGGATCCACTAGATAGGTGGGCCCCGTGGAAAATTCTCCCACTTCCACAGGACCCATCCTCATGTCCAGTTACTGCCCTAAGAGCATACCTAAATAGGACGGCCCTAAGATCTTCAGGCCCTTTATTTATGAGGGAAAAAGGTGGCACTATTTCCTTAAAAGGAATTAGACAACAAATATTATATTTCATTAAACAAGCCAACCCAGAGTCCTTCCCTCAGGTACATGACATTAGGGCAGTGGCTACCTCTATTAACTACTTTCAACATATGAATTTTGATGAACTGAAAAAGTATACAGGCTGGAAACCTCTGACAGTGTTCAAACACCATTATCTTAAGTCCTTAGAAGCACTTAAATTTCCAGCAGTGGCAGCGGGAAACACAGTTTCTCCTGACACTGCTTGAATAGTAGTAAGTAGTTTAATCTAGATCTCTCCTTTCTACCTGCCTCACTGACATTCTTATCGTGGCTCTGCCATCATGTAGCCTTTATTGTACCTTGGATGCCACATGTTGTACATAATTGTGATGTTTCCTTGTATTTTGTTCTTAGGATTAATCACACCTTAATTTAATATTGTATGTAATTTTAAGGTTAATCATTTTGTACTGTATTTACTCTTAAGGTTTCAGTTATCCTTGTTACCCAGTTCGTAACTTTACTCTTAGATTATACCAATTAACCTTAATTGTTTTTTATTTTTTCCTACAATATTCTTTTTGTACTCCATTGTTCCAAGCTTATGTGGCCATTTCTCTGGTACTATTTCACGTAGCAACACGGGCTGAGCCCAGAAAAGGGATTTTGACGAAGGAAAAATCTATTTCTGGGCAAGGGCCCATGTCGCCCAGTGAAATCCCACCCTTCTCTTGTAACCCCCCCTTTTGGCCCAAGCTTGGGTGCTAACTGCAGGTATGACGTCAGAGGCGCTAGCCGTCCCGGTAGCGGGGAGTGGGCCTTAGGTCGGCTTCTCTCTAGTAGAGGGATTTTAAAGGAGGATGAATCTAAATGGCAAAGGACCTGTGGTAGTGGTTTCACTCGCCCCAGAAACCAAACCGACACCTTTAAATAAGAATCGGACCATATAATAATAATAATAATATGTTTTATTTCAGCTCGGGGCCATATACATTGAGTATACAAAATACAGACAGTAACATACACAATCTAGATACATGAGACATGACAAAATAGAAAAAGAAAATGAATAATCGGCACTTGACCACAAAATAGCTGAGGTAGCATAAAAGCTAGTAACCATCATACTGGTGATAACAGTACTAATATTGGTGAGAAAAAAAAATATGCATTGAGAGTAATAACAGTTGGTGCACATATTATATAACTCAAATTTCAACTAGAGACCTTAGGTGGTTACAGTATTCAGGTCCAGAGGGCTTAATACATAAATTAAATGTAAATAAAACTTTAACTTGTTAGTAATCACAGTAATAATGAAAAATTAAAATATCAGCAATAAATGTAATAATGCAAAAAACTGCCAAATGACATCTTGGCCCAATACAGAGATTAAGTCCTTTAGGGGACACAAAGGCCTCATTTTCCCA
>NC_087200.1:64296223-64321223 GCF_015104395.2 Macrobrachium nipponense
TGTCAGGAGCGTGACGGTTTTCTGCACGCTTCTTTTTTGACGCTCGCTTGAACGGGACGCTCGGATGGACGCCAGGCGCGCGCCAGTGGACGCCGGAGCGGTCCTCGCCAGTGGACGCCGAGCGCGCGCCAGGACGCCGAGCGTCCTCGCAAATGGACGCCGAGCGCGCGCCAGCGCACACCAGGTTTGTCTCCTGGCTGAACGTTTCTGTTGAACTCTTCAAGCTTTTGTTTAAGATTTGAGCCTCAAGAATGTGAAGTAAGCAGTGCTTCGGAGGAAGCTTAAAGTGAACAGACAACTTCGTCTTCGAAACCCAGCAAGACCTCGGGTTTCGTGAATTCAAGAGGTCTCTGTCAATATTATATTGCTTTTCGCAAAGGTGGATGGAGTTAAGGAAAGCTCAAGGGAAGATCTCGTTTTCTCTACCGCAGTCAAGACTTTGCGATAAGGCAGTTACGGGTTATGTAAAGGCTCGACGTCTCGGCGACGTTCAGTAGGATTCTTGCAAAGGCATTCATTAAAAGGACGCTCTTCAGGAAAGCGCAAGACAGGACTTCCTTTGCCATACTGCCAATAAATTTTAAGCTTTAGCAGGCATTAGTTGTGATACGGGAGAGGAAGCTGGTTGGAGGAGTTTCTTCCTCTTCCCAGGATAATTTTTGCAAGCTTTAGCCCATCTGAAAGGTTTTTTCAGATGATAGATTTTGTTAGTTTTCTAGTCGGGGGGGGGGACTACGCTGCCGAATTGAACATCGTCGTTCTACCTGCCGTAAGCCCTGTCTCTTAACAGGATTCTTGCCCCTTCCTCGTTTGAGACGGGAATCGGAAAAATAAAATGCTTGACTTCCTGGATTACGTTTTGTCAATTCAGTGACTTTCCCCCATTGACAATATACTATCGTTTTGCCCCCATTGACAATATACTATCGTTTTGTCAAGTAAGTGGGTATCCCCTCATTGACAAAATATCTCTTTGTCCCGTAAATGGGTTAGTTCTCATTGACAAACATCTCTTTAACTTTATATTGCGTAAGCGAATAAGCTCTTATTGACAAGATTTGGAAGAGCTCTCATTCGTCATTCGCAGACTCGTACAAGAAATAGACTTGTAGACTACGTCAAATCAATGAACGCTTATGTCCAATAAACATAAGAAGCTTGAGCTGTCTGCTTCGATTCTCTAAAGTTTTGTTCATGAAACTTGCCTGTCAGATATGTATGTAGCTGTATTTCCAAATTCAGCTATATATATGTCTGCCAGGTAGGTATGAACAAACTGTATTGTGATATAATAAAATATTTTGTTTTGCCTTGCTTATTTCACTACTGGTTGGTTCAAGTCATACACGCTTGCTGTAGTTACCTCTTCGGATGGCAAACCGAGAGGTCTATTGTCTATTATTTTAAGGACATTTAATCGTTACTCCCTGCAGCCTTCCAGGAGTTTCCGATTTATCTTTTACCGTTGTATGGTAGTGTTCTGACGACACAAACGCATCTATATATTTAGCGTTTTCTGTTTCGCTTAAATATACCAGCTTGAGAGTTCTCTTTTTGCTCAAAAATAACGGACCTATTTCTTCGTAGAATAGGGTAGCTGGCAACCCCCCAGACATAAAGTTAAGAGACGACGTTCGTAAGCTGCAGGCTGCTGCTGCGTCTGACTGTCCAACCGAGCCAGTAAACAGATCGTGCGCTGTCATTCGCGGTAGGTTACGTCTCTCTCTCCTGCGGGATTGACTGACTAACCGTATCTCTGTGCTGGCGGTTACGTCTCTCCTGCGGGATTGACTGACTAACTGTATCTCTGTCCTACAATCACGGACTTTAGCCCTAAGATTGAGGGGATTTCTTACGTGAATGAATAAAACGTTGCATTCGTTTTTGCCTTACTATGTTCAACAGAGTTATCTCTTAATCCTTTCGGTGCTCGTTACTGCACGGTATAGAACTACGAGTCTACCGCAACATTGCACTTTTATATGCTCTCCTGCTTAGGCAAAGCGCAGCCTTATTAGGGAAGTAAGCATACTCGGGGAGGGGAATGGATGAGCTTGCTGGGGACCATTTCCTTCCTGAAGAAGTTTGTTTCCCCGAATAGACTGCAATTCAGACCACAGTTTTTTCCTACCGGGAAACTGAAATATTATTCAAGATCTAGGAATGATTCTGAACATATCTCAGTGCGTCATGATAGGAAGAAGGTGACCGACATCTGGATAGGGTTTCAGATGTCCTGGATCTTAATCTGAAAGAAGTAAAAGCGATTCGGTAGTCCCTCCAGTCCTCGAAACGAGTTTTTTGGGAACCAGTGGTCCAGATCAACTCTGATATTCCACAGCTCTCTCATATCTTAAGAAGTATCTCTCTCGGTCCTTGTTCGAGTTTACGAGAAAGAGCCTATTATAACAACAGGCGTAGAATGTAACGATCCTCTACAGGTTCGTTACAGGATTGCAAAAGTCCGTACGAATCGTCTCGATCGACGGCAGCAACTATTGACTTCCGAGTGGAATCTTTCTTTAGAAGTAAGTTGAGAGTTGTGGAGACTTTAGGGACGCCCTTTCATTCTTCTCTTCGATATGTTGAGGACGAAGAGGCTTCTTCTTCTCTGCTCCCTTATTCTCGATCCGGGATCGGTACCATTAAAACGCCATCCTATGATATTGAACGGGGATGGATGTTTAGTCTCTTTTCCCCTTTTTTCAATCGCTTAGGTAATGTAATAAGAGGATTTATGACGTCACAGGGAGCGACAATGACGCTGATCGCCCCATGTTGGCCTTCAGGATCCTGGATTCACAGAGGTCACATCCTTCCTAGTTCACTTTCCAAGGACCTTTTCCGAGAGAGTCGGTCTACCTCTAAACTCGAGGTACCTATAACCTCTATACTCTGAGTCTGACTACGTTCAGACTATCGAGATTGTTGACCAGGAATAAGATTACCGTCTTCCATTTCTGTCTGAAGAATGGGATAAGCTTGGCAGTCACAACTATTAAAGAGTACGCAAATATGTTGTTTGACGGCCTTTGGGCTCAGAGATTTGCGTCTGTCAACACAAAAAAGCCCTTCACGATCTTTGAGTTCTGTGGAATCTCGAATCTCGCTCACCATCTACTTTTTGTCTCACATCCTGTTTTTTTCTCGAGTCAGACACTCGTGCGAGATCAGGCGACATATAGTAGCCCTGAGTTTCTTGTTGACGAAGTCGGTTGCGTTTATACACCCCCGATGATCGTGTAACATGAGACCAGGTTGGACTGTCAGGCATTCTTCTTTTCGGGACTGAATCGCCTTTTTGCTCCTCGCTCCTTTCTCCTGGCACCAGAAGCTCGAGTCAGGAGTTGATTCGCTGACGACGTTGGGTTGCGTTGATACACCCCCAAGGTTTGCTTAGATTGAATCGCCCAGGCAGTCCAGACACTCATCCTTCAGCGAAGAATAGTGCCTTAATGGTCTTCAGGGTACAGCCTTGCTGTCCTTGATTCGTCTGACTGGTCAACTGGTCGGTCACCTGACGTTAGTACAGACGTACTGACTGTGCATGTCCAGTTCGAAGCTTTCAATATGGAACTTAGACGTAGTCTGAAGTTCTTGATGTCAAAGCATTCGGACCTCTCCTACCTGTTAACTTCTTGCATGTGATCAGGAAGGCCTTCTTCTAACCACCCTAGATACGACAAAGAGGGTTAGTGAAATTTTAAGCCATCGTCACAAGTTTTGGCTTGAGAGAACACAAGGCGGTGTGCTCTCTAAGCCTTCCGTTGTGGCCTAGGAATGGAACCCGTCTTGTCCTTGGGCCAGGAGCTTTGGAAGCAAGGATGGCACAAGTTAGTGGGCAGGAGCCAGAGAGAGTCCTGTGCCCTGTCAGGTCTCTCAAGTTTTATCTACATAAAAACCAAGAAAGTCGAAGTCATTCGGGCAATCTGCAGTGTTCCGAAAAAGACCGACTTGCCATATCGAAGAACACCCTGGCTTTAGTGTTAAGGAGTTCTTTCAAAAATGCTCCTTCATTGTGTTTGTACAAAGATTTGAAATCTTTTTATCTGGATGCTCACGAGGTGAGGGCGCGGCCTCGGAAGCATTTCAACAGAGCATGGCACTCAGCAGCATCCTGAGTACCATGTTTTAGCGAAGCAACTCTGTGTTCACTTCACACTCCCTGCGAGATGTGAAGATGGCATATTGAGATCTGCTGCTCGCTAGGGCCATACGTGTCTGCAGACACAATCTTGGGGGGCAAGAAGTACCACTCATCCTATCCTGTAGAAAATGGTTAGGAAGAGCTCTTAATTTAGTTGTTGAGTCGCCGACAACGGCGACTTCTTAACTCTTAGCCTTAGTTAACACACCATTAACTTTGGCTAGGTTGGTCAGGTGGTGATATATATATTTATATATATATATATTTTATTTTACTTCTTAGCCCTCATGGTATGGTCAATATGGTCTAGTCACATTGTGGTCACCCGCCCCCGTTGACAGATCATCTGGAGTGCACCAGCTTTATAGGTCTCTACCTCGCTGGCAACTCTAGTAAAGCAGAAGCAGACTTGGGGTGACAGTAATCACGAAGTCGGCTATGCTAACAGGTGGAACCAAGATGTAAATCATCTGCAGCATTTGTTTTCCCAAAATCCTTCTATTCTGTCCCTTCCCACCTCCAACAAACGGTGGGATTCAGCTATATATATATCTGACAGGTAGTTTCATGAACAAAATGATATTGTTATGATACAATAAAGTTTGTTCATACTTACCTGGCAGATATATATAATCAAGTACCCACCCACCTCCCCTCAGGGGACAGTGGAAATAAAAATTATGAATAGAAAATGGGAATGGTTCCTGATACCCGCCTCCCAGCGGCGGGAATGGGTACTAACCACCTGGCCGACCACTGCGTGTGTCGGAAGTTTTTTAAATTCTGTCGGACTTCAGAAAATACAGCTATATATATATCTGCCAGGTAAGTATGAACAAACTTTATTGTATCATAACAATATCATTTTTGCGCTATCATATATTGCATTATTTATACATGATAATGATAATTTTTTTCATTTTTGATGGTTGCATACTAAACTTCAGCCAATGACAAAAAAAGGAGCCAAAAATGAACTCTTAATCTTGAAAACTAAGCGCGCTGTGATTTTTTGAAAAAAATGTTTTTTCCGCTTCTGTGCTCACTCTGTAACACCTCCGGCACACGGGGGAGTTTTTTTTTTTACCGCTTCGGCGTTTAAGGGTTAAGGGAATAAAAACTTTGCACCTCATAAACAGTGTCGTTGTCTGCTGCTTGTAACTGTGTTTGTGGAGTGAGCGCTTAGGAACCAGGACCAGCAACGTGGTAACCATCGATTACAAGGTAAAAATGAAATCAGTCCAAACCATGACTCCGGGAATAACAAGTTTCATACTTTCACTAATATAGGCAACAAAATGTTGTTTTATTGTGCTGATTACAGCTGCAATCTTGAGTTAGATCAATAAACGTTACATATATACGCTAACATTGTTCAAATGAGTGGTGGGAAGGCTGGGAAAGATGGTGGATTGTTCGTGAATAGACCGGCCAGCCTGACGATAGGCGCCATATTGGATTTCAAAACTGCCTTGAAAACATATTTTACAAAGAGCGTCACTTGCTTATTTTAGTTCGTATGGGCTTTCATATATCACATTATGTTGACGAAACTTCAATCTTTTGAATGGTATGCTTAGAGTTGTAATTGTATTCTTGTTTCACCAATTAAATATCGAGTGAATAAGACCCGGCCAGTGTGATGATGGTGGATCGTCCCTGATTGTTTACCTTAATATTTATTCGGACGACTGTAACTAAGCAGTAATTTACCTTTGAAGACTACATGACGGTACCAACGGGTCGACGTATTAAGTTCAAAGGTAAATTAAAGTTTAGTTCCAGTGGAACGAAAAAAATATTCCCTTCAACTCTTGTAAAGCAAGTAAAATAACATAGGAAAACGTCAACTGCCATAGTCTAGATCGCCGTGGAATAGTTCCTTAGATCGATCTACCAAGTGTTTGGTGAAATGTAAACACAGCCACCATGTTTGAATTCTGCAACCACCACGGAGCCATATGTTCACTAAGGGGAAGGCGGGGTACTTGGGGGTGGGGGGCCCGCCACACAGGAGGTACGAGTTGGCTAAGTGACGATGGGTCGTTGGGTAGTGGATATGGCAAATAACCTTAACGAACCAACAAAATCTAACACTTCTGACTGAAAATTACTAAACCACGATTGTTCTAACAATAGGGGAATATAGTTTGGGAACTTTACCTTAAAAAGGTAGATGGTACAATTCAGTTACGCACTTAGGTATGCCAGATCTCATCTCGTCTTCGATTCTTGATCTACGATTCTTGGAAGTCTGCCCATCTTGAATCTTGAACAGATTTTCAGCCAAATACCAAATACCATATAGAAGCGCCTCAGTGGCGTGGTTGGTATGGTGTTTGCGTCTCACCTCGGTGGTCGCAGGTTCGGTTCTCGGCCATTTTATTGAGGAGTGAGAGATGTGCATTTCTGGTGATAGAAGTTCACTCTTGACGTGGTTCGGAAGTCACGTAAAGCCGTTAGTCCCATTGCTGAATAACCATTGGTTCCATGCAACGTAAAAACACCATACAAACAAAATCCAAATACCGTATATCGTAACAGAATTTTTAACACTATTACTGGTGAAATACGGTCATTTTGAGAGTATGGAGAGTGAGGTGTTATCACTGCGAATACTTCTTGCTAAATGATTTTAAAACTCAATCTGTTGAATTGGGGTATCGTAACCGCATTGGTGACAAGGCTTATGATTGGTTGGAAGTTTGTTCCGATATGTATACAAACCCTCGGTCCTTTAACAATAGGAAGGTACTTAGCGGCAGCTGAACCGGTCGTAAGCTTCGAACAAGGGGGTTCGGTAGTTAACTACTTGTCCGGCAGTTGGCGGTCAGCTCGACTGCGAGGAGAGGAGTCACTCTGCTTTCGGCCGCGTTGGTGGATGGACGTGTTGCTCGCCTCTCTGCCCGCTTCAGTTGTATGCTCTGATTTCTTCACTTCGTGAAGGCTGTTTCTCTTTTTCTTTTACTCAGTGTGAATGTACAAAGCCTGCATAAGTATGTGTCTGTCTTTTGTATTTCATTCTCAGTGAATTTTGCAAGTGATTATGGATTCCCGAGAGCCGGAGAGACCCCCCCCCCCCCCCCCAATCAGCCGCAGATTGTGCCCTGTTGTGGAGGGCCGTAAGTGTGGAGCCTTTTGGTCCTCTGTAGAGGTTGATCCTCACGAATTTTGTACTCGGTGTCGAGGGCGAGAATGCTCTCGCACAGAGCCATGTGACGTATGTGTTATATGGTCGGAGGAGCAGTGGGAGCGCTATGGGGGGAGGAAGAAGCCGTATAAGCTGGCTAAGGAGTCATTGGAGGGTTCTCCGGCTACTCCCTTGGTCACGGACACGTCTTCTTCTTTCTTCCCTCCACCCCGATATCCAGTTGTATTCGGGGTCTCCCTCCGTTTCGCTTGTGGTTGGAACTGTCCCCCCCCCCCGGACGAGGGGAAATCCCCCCACTGACTCACCCGACTTTTCCTTCCTCAGATCTGCTTGCCACGGGAGACAATCTCGGACGGGCCTGGTACTCGCTGGGGCTCCAAGGGACACCGATGGTTCAGGTGCTGCTGAGTCACCTGGCGAGGGGGGCCATGCCGGTAACCCACGGCCCAACCACCATGACAACCACGACGGTGTCCACTCCTGGCTAGGCTGCTCCGCCGCACCTGGTGTACACCCAGCACGTAGCCACAGTGACCCTGACAGCTGTTGTGCAGGCGCTGCTGCTGGAGGTGATGAAGCCCGCTGTGACGCTGCCACCTGGTTTTGCCGCTCTTGCTTCAGCCCCTGACTTCCGATGTCCCAAGGACTCTCCCCTGGACCTGCCTCCTATGCAGAGGATGCCGCTGGTTCCTGCCCCGCCTCCTGTTCCTGAGTATGCTGCTGCTTCAGTTCCGGTACCAGTTCCTGCCGCCGTCGTTCCTGCCCGTGGTGTTGCTGCCCCCACCCCAGGTCCTTCCGGACAGGTGCAGTCGGGCCCTGTTGCTTCGGCAACTGCCCCGGCTCCGTCCTGGATGGAATACCTGACGGTGGTCCTGAGGAAGCTGATGAAGAAGAAGAGGAGGAAGGTGTCGTCGTCGTCTTCATCGTCTTCTTCGTCGTCGTCGTCTGCTGCCGCTTCCCCTTCGACTTCTAAGGCCCCACAGCTGAAGAAGAAGAAGGTAGCCTCCTCCCCCCCTAAGAAGGCTCGTCCTGAGACTTCTAAGGGTCCATCCCACTCCGGTGGGACGGTTGGGACTCCCGCTGGTCCTCCTGTTCCTTCGGGAATGAGGCCCGTCTCTCCTTCCGCAAGGAAGAAGAAGACGGGGACCGGAGGAGTGCCGGCTAACACCAGTACCTCGTCACCTGGCGCCAGAGGTTCTGCCTCGGCGCCAGGTACCGTCTCAGCCTCTCGTTCGCGAGAGGTACCGAGTGTAGACCGTACAGCCAAGACTCAGGCAACCGAGTCTGCTCGGCACCAGGATCCAGGCACGGAGCGGAAGACTGGCGGGGGTCACTCAGGTGACTCCCACCAGACCTGTGATCGCTCTCGTGGTGATCTGCTGGTACCCAGGGCTGACGCGACGGTCCCAGACCGGTCGCGGGCTGAGGCAAGGAAGCGGTCCCCTCGGTCGCCTGAACCAGCCTCGGCTGGTCCAAGCGGCTTGGGCGGAGAGGGGGACCAGCAGCAGCTCTTCTGACGCTTGGGACCATCGCCGCTGTTCTCGGTCCAGCCGCTCAACCAGGCCTGCAGCTCGATCGCCAACCTGCAACCCCCTCAGCACACCGGTTCTGCCGGTGGGCGGGGGGGAGTGTGTCAGGTCTACCTCTCCTATCCCTTCAACTTCCTCGGGCTACACCGGGAAGAGTGAGGCGATCGCGGCCCTCGCGATCCCACCACGACGCCCTATGAACCTGGCACGGTCCTAGGACCGACCATATTGTATGCGCAAGTGGTAGGAGGAGACCATGAAGAGTCTGTTGTGGTTCCTCCTGTGGAAGGAGGAGGGTCTCAGGAGGTGTTCTCGTTGGACGGGCTTGACGGTCCGTCTCCGCAGGATGCAGTCACTCCTGAGATCCAGAGGTTGTTCGCAGAGGTTATTGCGCTGATTCGTCAGCACGACGACCTCAGGGAAGGATCGCCGCTCCCTATTCCGAGCCTACATTGGGTTTGGAGTCTTTCTGGGGCCCCAAAAAGGAACCCAGGACGACGGTGGGTCTGCCGCGATCAGCCTTGGCTGACAGCATACTGAGCCAGGTGGACGCTCTCGTCTCCAGATAGGAGGGTTCACTTCGGTCCGGTAGGTCTTCCAAGCTCCTTCCCCCACCTCTACCGCAACAGAGGCATTTCTACATGCCTTCAGAAGACCTTCTGCCTCCCAAACATGTTAACCCGGAGCTAGCTAGGCTAACTCCGGGGGTTTCTCTGCAGCAGCTCCTGTCGGAGAACCCATGGTTCTCGCAGCAAGAGGCACTTGCCTTGGAATTTACCGCTATGGCAGCATTCCAAGCAGTCTCCTGTATCGACCTGTGGTTCCTCACAGTGTTGAAAGCCATGGCCTCCTTGGGGAACAACACTCCTGAAGGGGATCCGGCTTTTGTGAGACTGTGCCAGTCTGGAGGTAGGGCCATCTCCTACCTGGCCCACTAGATGGCTAACCTGTGGGCCAACCTGGTTCTCCGGCTTAGAGACGCTGTTCTCACCCGAGTGAGTAGGGCAGCTGGGCGAGAGGCGGCCTTGGATCTTCGCAACAGACTGGTGCGGAGTTCCTCCTCTCTCTTCCCCAGAGAGATGGTGGATGCTGAGGTGGAACAGCGGTGCACTGACAACAGTGACCGTCTCGTCCACCAGGCAGTCTCAAAGATGGCTGGGCAACCTCGAACGACTGCGGGTAAGCCCAAGAGTTTAGCTAGCGCTTCCTCTGCGCCTAAGACGATCGCCTCATTGAAGCCGAGAGGAAAGACTGCTTTCGACTTCTACTGCAAGGAGTGACCGTAACCAGCCCTCCTCCCAGTCCTTCTCTCGAGGAGGATCTGGGAAGAAGTCGAAGAGAGGAGGGAAACGCTAGGGACGGCGTTCCCTATTACCTGCTGCCAGAAGTGGGGGGGTGCCTGGCGAGCCATTGGGCAACATGGCAGCGCTAAGGAGCAGAAACCTGGATAGTGAACGTCCTTCGGGAGGGATATTTACTACCCTTTGAGTCTCGGCCACCCCTCACCTCCAACCTGGTCCATCTGCAAACGTATGTTCCTGGTTCGACCAAGTACGTGGCGCTTCGGCAGGAAGTAGAAGCCATGCTGAGCAAAGGAGCTGTGGAGATCGTATGGGATCAGTTGCCGGGCTTCTACAGTCGACTTTTCCTGGTGGAGAAAGTCCTCAGGGGGCTGGCGCCCGGTGATAGATCTCTCTCCCTTGAACCGATTGGTTTGCCAGACTCGGTTCACGATGGAAACAGCACGATCAGTGCTTGATTCCATCAGGGAGAACGACTTCATGCTTCCTGTGGATCTGAAGGACGTGTATTTCCAGATACCCATCCATCAATCCTCCAGGAAGTACCTCCGCTTCATCCTCGACGGGACAGTGTACCAATTCAGGGCACTTTGTTTCGGTCTCTCAACCATTCTTCTGAGGTATCTCGACGATTGGTTAGTCCTGGCGAGCTCCCGCTCGCATTTGCTGCAGGACAGAGATCGACTCCTCAAATTCTGCCACGATCTGGGGATTGTAGTGAATTACAAGAAGTCAGAACTCGAGCCCAAGCAGAGGATGAAGTACGTGGGGATGCTGATCGACACGGTAGCAGGGCGAGTCTTCCCCGCAGATTCGCGGATCAGCAGGTTCAGGGAGGCAGCAGGACAGTTCCTGTCTCTACAGGAGCAACCAGCTCAGCAGTAGCAGGTCGTGATGGGTCACCTGTCGTCTCTCAAGAAGCTAGTCCCTCACGGGCATTTTGGCATCTTCACCTGCGGTCTCTTCAGTGGAGACTAAGGGAGTGTTGGTCACAGGCAAGAGACCCTCCTTTCTTCCCCGTGTCCCTCACGGAGGAGGTGAGGCAGGACCTAGCCTGGTGGCTGGACGACGGGTACCCCATAAGAAAAGTGCCTCTTTACACTCCTCCTCCCCCCCCCCCCCCCCCCCCCCCCCCCCCCCCCCCCCCCCACCCCCCCCCCCCCCCCCCCCCCCCCCCCCCCCCCCCCCCGAGATGTTGCTGTTCTCAGACGCATCGACCGAGGGATGGGGCGCACACTTGTAGGAGTTGCTGACTGCAGGTGTGTGGGATCATCACGGCAGCGTTCCTTGCTCTCCAAGAGTTCCAAGATCGTCTGGTGGGACATTCGGTGGTGTTGATGAGCCACAACACCATGGTAGTGGCGTACGTCAACAAGCAGGGGGGCCAAGTGTCGCTCCCGTTGCACCAGTTGACGCTGCAGGTGCACGAGTGGGCTGTGGCACACTCAGTAGAGCTGTCAGCCCGCTACATTCCAGGCAAGAGGAATGTGGTAGCCGACAAGCTCAGCCGTCAGGATCAGGTGATAGGAACCAAGTGGTCCCTCCACCCAGACGTGGTGGAAAGGCTCTTCAACCTGTGGGGGCGTTCAGTTGTGGATCTGTTCGCCACCCAGCAATTGAAGAGGCAATAAGAACTCTGTAAAATCGTAAAACTTAGTGTCTTTTATTTCCATGAAACCTAAGGTACTGTGAATTATTATTAAAGGAAATAATATTGCAATGAAATGTTGTGTAACCTAACCTAGTAGAACATATTACCTGGCCGGGGGGGCGGAGCCCACCCGTACCCCCCTCCCCCCAGTAAAGGAAGACAAACTTGAAGGTAGACTAAGATATAACCAACCTAACCTTACCTACTCTAGTAGAATGTGTCACCTGACCGGGGGGCAGAGCACCCCCGTACCCCCCTTTATAGAAAGACAAACTTGAAGGAAGGCCAACATATAGGTTACCACACTAACTTAACCAACCTAACCTAGTAGAACATATTACCTGACCGGGGGCCGGACCCCCCACCCCGTAGAGGAAGACAAACTTGAAGGTAGACTAAGATATAACCAGCCTAACCTAGTAGAACGTGTTACCTGAGCAGGGGGCCGGAGCCCCCCCCATACCCCCCTTATAGAAAGACAAACTTGAAGGTAGACTAAGATATAACCAACCTAACTTCACCAACCTAACCTAACCTAACCTAGCCTAGAAGAACGTGTTACCTGACCGGGGCGTAATCCCCTCTCCCCACCGTAAAGGAAGATGAATTTGAAGGTAGCCTAAGATATAACAAATGAATATGTTCTAATAATTAGTAAAATTTTATCCAAAATTTTTTATGGGTGAGAAAGGATTGTAAAATTATGAGCGTAAATAGACAGAGGTGGATAATGGAAAGAGAAGGGAGAAAAACGTGTAAATTGAAATGTGTGTAAATGGATATAATGGAATATATATATAAGTAGATGTTCCAATAAGGTCAAATTTTAACAAAGAAATTGTTATGGGTATGAAATGTATTCTTAATGGTGAAACGCAAACAGTCAGACGTGAATACTGGAAAGGGAAGGGAGTGAGTTGTGTATAAATCATGTATGAAATATCCCAAGCAACTTGCAATTTCACATAACCGACAGGAAGGTAGGTGTCGAATCGTCCTAACACCCACTTCTAGTCCAACCACGTAGGCATTTTCAGTTGTCTGTCCTCAATTATAACTTAATATTTCAAAGTATATATGGCAAAATTATTAGGTGAGAACATGCCAAAACAAATATTATACAAATACTATGATAAGGGAAACAGGAGTAAACACTAGAATTCATATAACATGATTAAAAAACAAATTAGGAAAATGAATTTATGTAACTCAATGTATGAATACCCCCAATTCTTCACTCGGTCCTATAGCAATGTAGGGGTCATACTGCAACGTGATTGGCTAAATACATGTACCCCTCCCGTACACCCCCATTTTTTTCCTCACTAAGAAGCCTGCGTTTAGAACAAAAGCACCCTTACAACTAGCGCATGCGCAGTAGAATTGGTGCATGCGCAATAGGATTCGGTGTTGTAATAGTACTAGTAGTAGATGGGATTTGGATGTGAAACGGCTCCACTATCGATGCTTTTGTTATCTCTTATTTTCGATTGTATTTCGTGTTTTAAATGTCATAAATAATGGGAAATACCACAATAACACGGCAAAACCTCCCCCAAGTGGTTTCTCCCCACCCAAAACCCTGGTTCCCACTGGGGGTCCCCCTTACCGTAATAGAGTAGAACGGCATAATTCTCCCCAGTGTTTTGTCCCCACTCAAAACCCTGGTTCCCAATGGGGGTCCCCTTTACCATAGGATAGAGTTCAAAGGTAAATTACAGTCGTCCGAATAAATATTACTTCAAATTCTTGTTTAGTAGGTAAAACTGCATAGAAAAACCGCAACTGCCATAGTCTGGGTCGCCGCGGATAGGTACCCTAGATCTACCCAGGGGTGTCATGGGCTCCACCCCCTTGCTAAGTAACATGGCCTACAAGGTTAGGTTAGGGTAGGGTAGGTTAGGTTAGTAGCCTATAGTTCCTGTTATAGGGTAAACAACCGTGGACGATCCATCGTCATCGCACTGGCCAGGCCTTATTCACTCGATATTTAATTGGTGAAACAAGAATACAATTACAACTTTAAGCATACCATTCAAGATTGAAGTTTCATCAACATAATGTGATATATGAAAGCCCCATAAGAACTAGAATAAGCATGTGAG
Source organism: Macrobrachium nipponense (assembly GCF_015104395.2). NCBI lineage: Eukaryota > Metazoa > Arthropoda > Malacostraca > Decapoda > Palaemonidae > Macrobrachium > Macrobrachium nipponense. Next base: position 64,310,108 of record NC_087200.1, read on the forward strand.
CTCTTCATAAAATATGTTTTCAAGGCAGTTTTGAAATCCAATATGGTGGCAATCGTGTGGCTGGCCGGTCTAACCATGGACAATCCACCATCTTTCCCAGCCTTCCCACCACTCATTTGAACAATGTTAGTGTATATTCGTAATGTTTATTGATCATACTCAAGATTGCAGTTGTAATCAGCACAATAAAACAACATTTTGTTGCCTATATTAGTGAAAGTATGAAACTTTTTATTCCCGGGGTCATGGTTTGAACTGAATTTATTTTTACCTTGTAATCGGTGGTTTTATCCTTACTGCCATCACAACTGAAACTCCACACAGTGCTTATTTGATTGTAATTATACACATTTTGGTCTTAATTCACTCCACATTGCACTTGAACGACGTTGCTGTTCCTGGTTCCTAAGTACTCACACTGCAAACACAATTACGAGCAACAGACGACAACACTGATTGTGAGGTGCAAAGCTTTATTCCCTAAATTATTTACTTTACTCATTATTTAGTTTAACTTTACTTCAAAATGTTATTTAATTCATGTCTATTATCCCTTTTTTGCAATCAAATTAATCCCAAAAAATTACAAATATTTTGGATGTATACTTTCTAGCTGACGACGCGAGGAAAAATGACTCATCGTTGCCAATCTGGTGGAGTGTCACACATACGCCATTGCATTTACAAACTGTTTCCATGAATTCTAGTTGTCATAGTAATGCAATAATGATAAAATTGATATGCTAATTTCACTTATTTCCCTGGTTTTGTGTAAGTCTTATACCCAGTTAGGAGGGTAAACACATACCAATTGACAACACTGATAAACAATTGAAGAGCGCAAAACGCCGCAAAGAATGCGTAGTCCCCTTGAATAAGTACGAATAAGTGCTGGTTAGAGGTCGGGGTTTTGATTGTTGTGATGAAAGTACCCCACTGTCTATGTACAAGTAGTGTGGAATTTAGCACAGAAAATGGGAAGTTTGTTGACACAAGCGACTTTGCAAACATCAGGATGGCGTCAATCTTCGAAATATTTGGAGTTGTAAGTAAAAACTTTGAGAGCATTTTGGGGTTGTAGGCACTGCGTTGGCCACCCTTTTCATTACCCTCTGTAGAGTTCTTGAGCTCCTGTTATCACCACCAACAACTCATGACTGATGACCATCTCCGGTGTCAGGACGTGTTAAAAGTACTTTTTCGGAGGGTGGCCTAGCCGCGATAGTCAGCGAGTTGGCCAGTCCACGTGGTTATTTACCCTATATAAGGTTCCCTTCTTGAACATATGGCTCTCTTATGACTTGTGCATGCACGGAACCATTCCATAACAAAAACATAAGTCTTTCTCCAAGTGTTTTCCCCCACCTGAACCCAGTGTCCTCAAAGGGATTTGAGGTTAAAAATAGTTGACCAACAATAAACAACGCCATCTTCATCCGCAACACTGAAAGTATAGGAAAAATCAGATTCCAAGGTAATAGCTCATGTAGAGTTGTTCTTTGGTTTTACAGTGTTTGCTAATGATCTAAGAAAGTTGGCAGGCTTAGGTGGGTTTAAGGGGGATGGGTTCGAATATATAGTGAGGTTATTGTTTGCGAATGCCTAGTCAAGTCATTGCAGCAGCTACCTGGAATTCAGGGAATGGCAATGAGTGAAACTATTAATGAAAGGAAAATCTTGACTTTTAATACATTCAGTGATGTTGCTACTGTGAGTGCATCTAGGTCCAAGTTGTTGAGAGTAAAGCAGTAGTTTGGGAGGGGGGGTGGAATGAGCTCAGAAGGCGAAGTTTTGGTGAATTCAGGAGTCAGTGTTGTAGGTGTGGAGGCCCGCATATGCTGTACAAGGACCGAAAACCAGTTGTGTGCTACTGGTGCCATAAGGTGGGTCATATTTGGTAAATGAGAAAAAGCGGACTTGTGCGCCAGCAGCTTCCCCCTCAGAGGTGTAAGGGCACCCTATTTGAGGTTACTATTTGTTAAATTGGAGGTGAATGGGCAATCTGTGGTGGGACTTTGTGGATACAAGTTGTTCTACTGTTAGGTAACAACAGGAGTCTGTCTATAAATATGTAGGGACAATTAGATAGGAAAATCCACTGGTAGAAATATATATAGAGTGAGGGTAGTGATGAAAGAGTCTACCAGGAGAGGTAGAAAAGGGAGTAGATATGTGGCAGTATCAGACTGCAGAAATAGCAGTTTCGAAAACGAAACTAAACACAGGCCGCAGTTTGCCAAAACAGTAAATTGCAAACTCCAGTGGAAAATCTGAACTTTGACACCTTCAGTGGGTGGTTACCGTAGATTAACGGAACCAGTAAGACTAATCTAGGGGTGGCACCGGAAGTAAGGAAAGCCACTCAAGAAGTAGTAGGATATGTCTTAGTAAGAAGTTAAGGAGGAGCTAAATTTGTGAGTTAGGTTCAGACTTCACTTCAGCTCCCAGAGAAACTCACTATTGTTTATTTGCAATTTTTAATTTAAAAATTAGGATCATAAGAATTTCTAAAAATTTATTTTTTTTATATAACAATCAAAACGGGGTACTAGGTTAAAAACGGGGAGGTATGTCCATTTCTCCCTCTGTTCCTGTGTAGTGTTGTGTAAAGTGAAAGTGTGTACTGATACTCTAATTATAAGTAAGATTAATTAAGTGGTGTTTAACTTGCCCAGAATCTAAGGAAACTTATCCATGCCTAGCCTCCTGAGAGACATGGAAAACGAAAGAAATTTATTTGCGACAAATGTTATTAAGAGAATAGAAACTCCATCGCAAGGTGATATTGAAGGTTTAGCCCATATAACAGATAACCCCTTCCAAACTTACCATAAGCTACGAAGAAGACTTATAAAAAAAGGAAGAGAGAAAGAGAATAAAAGAAACCCGTAAGTACTCAAACACAACAACGAAGAAAATAAAAAGTAAAACAGAGACTAAACAAAAGTGGTGGTCAGCAATTGTGGATTCTAAGTGCAAACACCGATAGAGAACACACACACACACACACACAGTGGAAAAAATTAAACAGAGGGGAAAATATAAAGTACTGACCAACTGCTAGTAAAAGAGCGCTAATCCTTAAGCGCTAGAAACATGAAGAAAATCAACAAGTAACAAAAAGAAGAAATTTCCGAGTTCAATAACTCGAAGAATGAAGAAAAAGAAAAAGGCAACGAAGAATAACGAAACATAGCACCGAGACTGGGTATCCGCTGACGAAGACACAACACTTCAATTCAGCTGAGAAGGGGAACAAAACTAGAGCGACGAAATGCAGTGAATTTCTACGAAGAATACTGAACTAGGATCGCTGCATTACTAAGCCATATTAACTCGATAATGCATTAAAGGGAAACGCAAGAATGCAGAAGAGCGGACAGAAGAAGATTAAATTCAGCGCAGCGAAACTTCATGGAAAGGCGATTGGCGGCGGAATTCTTCAATCAACCTACGAGCGCTAAACTATTATAAATATTGAGATAGCGTCCATTTCTCCATACATCGCTACGATTTCCCCAAACGACGGACGAGGCAGCGCAGTAGACTTCAACAGTGGCGCAAGTGAAACAACGGCAGCACACGGACGCCACCGCCATCAGTGTTAAACAATGGCAGCGCACGGACGACAACGCAGAAGTGTTCAGCAACCAGAGCCAGCAGAAAGAAGAAAAGTTTGAAGTATCCTAGTAGATTAACGTCTGACAATAAATCAAAATAGAAAATTCTCACACACTGCAATAAAATAAAAATGCTTTTATAAAATAGTTCAAAACAAGCAGCTTTGAGATAAAAATTGTTGTTTGTTTGCCGTAAAATTGTAAGATAAAATAATTTTTTTTTTTCCTTCATTGTTGTGATAAATCTAAACCATAAAGGTATTGTCATTCAGTTCATAATGTGCAGTGGTGTGAATAAGGAATAACGGCATATACAATGTTGATGTTTTTCCAGATTGAAGGAAGGAAACACTAGTAAATAAGAAAATTAAATAGGACAGATAGGGATCGCAATAAGGAAGACAGACTCCAATCATGAAGATAATGTAAGCACAACAATGCATCTATTTTTTTTAAATTGTATCCAGTCTAGCTGTTGGTATGCCCATGAATAAGAATTTTAATGAAATTATTACAGGTTACAAAGAAGCAGAACTTCCGACTCGGACCACTATAGCCTACGTCCAACCAACCCTGACAGACGCTCGGAGGACTAAATAATCAGACTAATTTCCCCCACGACGATCACATAGCGAAAGTCCACCCAGAATACCGAGCTCGACAGTAGCAAATAGACCCACGACTAGTGTGATTGTTGCTAACATTAATAACAATCCTAACCCATTGCAAGCACAAACTAGGTACTCTAGAATGGCACAGGCCGCTGTAATAACACAGGCAACACGCTTTTGCAGTAATGTAGAAAGGGGTCATCCTGACAAAATTAAGTTAGAAGTGTGTACGGTAGCTCGGTGGATAACAGAGACCGAAAGTCGGATTTCAGCCAGTGGAATTACCGATGAACGCAAGAAAATAGATGAAGCGTTACTATATGTTAGTTCAGAACGGGGAGATGCGCATCGCACTCTCACGTCATTTAAGTTTCAGGAGATCCAAACTTTTGCGGAATTCAGAAAGGTGTGTTTTGAGCTCTGGGAACCAATTAATCAACAGGATAAATGGTACAATTTAAGTAAGTTTTTACACCAGAAATATGATGGTGACAGTATCGCAAACCTACATACTGATGTAGAAAATGCTATCCCTAACTTAACTACCGATTTAAAAAGAACCGGAGTAGTTATTGGCGATGGTGATGCTTTTAGCCGTGATATAAAGGATTTAGTCAGTATGAGAGAGATTTGAACTACATAGTCCATGGTATCATATATGACGCTATCAGGGAGGAAGAAAAACAAGTCTTTAAGAAACAGGATCCTGATCCTAAGCAGGATAGTCTAACAGCTTTAAGATTTATGAAAAAAGAACTGTGCAAAAAGGGACTGCATCTGGCAAAAGAATTTACAGGTTTTGTAAATAATGGAAACCCTGGTAGAAATAGGAATAATTTCCAAGGAAAGACAGATTGTGTTCCAGACAGATCTAGAAATTTCAAGCATAGACAACAGGGGAAACAAGATCCTAGGAATAATCCAAGGAATAGTAATGGAAAATTTTTCCAAGCAAACAAAAATAGTAAATGTAGGCCTCAACAGCATAGAGGAAATCCAAACAATAATAATCCAAGTTCGTTCAGCCCAACCCACAGCCAGTGTCCCGGAGACAACAAAACACAAAATAACAAACAGGAACAAAATTGTGCCAATTGTGGTTATTCCAACCACACAACTCAGAATTGTAGGCGACCAAGGTATTGTTCTCATTGTAATAGGACAGGTCACCTCACACAAAACAAAAGGTTGTTACAAAATTAAAAATAACAATACCAGCCATAATGCTCAAAGTAGTACACCCCAAAGTAATAATCAGACTCAGTGACAATTACAGAAAGGGGTAATACAAAAGAGAGCTTCCTTACCAGTAGAAAATGAGAATGAAATAGTTACGGTAGGTCAGGAAGATAATTTCAAGTTGCCTTTTGAAGTAAATAAAGAGATAGTATTCTCAGTGAAGGATAAAGAAATATGCCAAGAAGATTTACCTATTATCCAAACAAGAATTAATAATAAACCATGCTCAATCCTTTTAGATACAGGCAGTACAGTAAATATTATAGATAAACAAACATTAAGAAAACATTTAGGCTTTGCAGATACCGAAATACAAGGTCCTGGTAGAATTATAAAAGGAATAGCAGGAAAACAAATTAAAGCATTGGGTAATGTTACACTGGACATAGAGATTTTAGACAAAACTTTTAAGGAAGTATTTGTAGTATTAGAAGAAAGATTTTATCCTACCCAAGCGCTGTTTTCATATAAAGCTATGCAGAGATGTAGAGTAATGTTAGATTGTGGAGAAAATAAAATCAATTTGCTATGCGGAAATAGAGAAAATGTTTGTTTTCAGCTAGAAGAAGGAAAGTCTTGCATAAATCTGATCAATTTATCTGAGACGACATCTTCTAGAGAAGCGAAAATCCAAGAGACTAAGATGGACAATAATGCTAGCCCGAGTAGCACAGATTCAGTGGATAGTAGTGAAATAAGTGGTAGAAATAAGAGTTTAAAAGAAATGTCCTTAGCCAGGAAGGATTCTATGATAGATTGTGCACAAATAAATAATATTAACAATGCAAGCCTTGATACTCAGACCTCTGAGCAGTTTTGACTCTGAACAAATTATCGTAGCTGAACAATTTAATGCCTCTGAACAAATCATTGCCACGGAACATATCAGTGCATGTGAACAAATTTATGAAGATGAATCATTAACTGATTGTACTTATCTTATAATGGATGAAAATAAAGAAGAAAAATATATCAATGAAGTCTTGTTATTAGGAACAATAAATAAGGGCGAATTAAACTCGACAATACTACTGTATGAAAGTTCAGATGAAACAGATGTCTGTTATTTCTCAGAGATACGCGATGACGAAGAAATATGTTTAATTAGTACTGCAGATGACCATACTGTCAGATTTGTGCTTAATAGAGAAGTAGTTCTGTACCCGCAATGTCTAACCAAAGTTTGTCTTAGAGCTAAAACAGACGCATGAAAAAGACGTAATGCTAACTAATGAAAACTTACCTGACTTTATTAGGATGGACAATTCCCTAGTTCACGTGAAGGGCAGTAACTGTGAGACGTACGTCCAGAATTTTTCAGACAAAAGACTAATACTAAGGCCTGGTATAGAATTTTGTACAGGAATTGTAGTGAATAATCCTTTACTAACACTAGGTGAAAAAGCATTCTTCTCTAGCACAGAACAAAGTTCAATTTTAAATAAAGAAGTAAATAATACAGACTTTCCTCAGGATAGAGTTAAACTATTACAAATATTGGAGAGGTAAGGGATGTCATTGCTTTAGAAGGAGATAAGTTAGGTAGAACAGATACTTTGCAGCATAAGATTTTAATACAAGATGGAACTAAACCATTCTATATCCCTAACTATAAGTTGCCAATAAGTCAACAACCGATTGTAAATCAGTTAATTGAGGAAATGAAGAAGGATGGTGTAATAGCACCTTCTAAATCACCATATAATTCACCTCTCTTGTTAGTTCCAAAGAAAGATGGCAGTTGGAGAATGGTAATAGATTATCGGAAATTAAATTCACACACCATCCCAAATAGAATGCCAATGCCTGTTATAAATGATATGTTAGCTCAATTAGGTGGAGCAAAAATATTTACGTCTTTAGACTTGCTTAGTGGATATTGGCAAGTGCCTTTAGACGAAGAATCCAAGCCTTTAACAGCTTTTAGTACTCATAAGGAACATTTACCGTTTGAAGTAATGCCCTTTGGTCTTACATCAGCCCCACTAACCTTTACTCGATTAATGCTCCAAATCTTAGGAGATATAGAGGATGTTTCAGTATACCTAGATGATGATGTCATTTCTAGTAAGGACTTGGATAGTCACTTTAAGACATTAGAAACAGTGTTAGAAAGACTAAAGAGTGCAGGATTAAAGGTAAAAATTAAGAAATGTCAATTCATGATGAAATCATTAGAGTATTTAGGATATGTCATCAGTGAAAATGGACTGCATATGCAGGAAGGTAAAATAAAGGCAATTGTAGCATATCCAGCTCCAAATAACTTGAAAGCCTTGAGAAAATTTTTAGGTATGGTTGGCTATTATCGCCCTTTCATTAAGGGATTTGCCACCATAGCCAAGCCATTAACAGATTTAACTAAAAAGGATGTAGTTTATGAATGGAAGACAGAACAGGAAAGAGCTTTCCAAACACTCAAGGAAATGATGACAAGAAATCCAATTTTAGTGTATCCAGATTTCTCAAAGGAATTTTACTTAGCCTGCTATGCTTCTAGTATTGAAGGTTGGTAGGTGCAGTTTTAAGTTTTAAATGCAAATCAGGAACAAAAACCAGAAATGAGAACAGTATATTAGCCAAGTAGAAGTTTTGAACGCTGCAGAAAGAAATTATAGCACTACCAAGCGATAGTGCTTAGCTCTATATTGGGAATTACGAAAGTTTTAGGCATATATTGCTAGGACTGAAGTCAATGTGCTTACAGATCACAAACCCATTTGTGACCTATTCAAGAAAAGAGCTTTCACAAATAATATGAAGTTTAACAGATTGTTCATAAGTGTATTAGAATTTGCCCCAGAGTTTAGATATATCCCAGGTAGATATAACAGTATAGCAGATGCCTTGTCGAGATCGCAAAAAGAAACTGAGAAACAAATCACAACTAATACTTTCTGCTTTAGTTGTCAGATCATAGATCTAGATTTAGAAAGAGTTCAGATTGAACAGCAAAAGGATGCTAACATTAGAAAAATAGTGGGTAAATTAGTGCAAAATGAGGAGGATCAGTCTGAATTTCAGTTAATTAATGGAATTCTATATAAAACATCAGAAGAACCGAATGCTTGTTCACGTTTGTATGTACCTAACACTAACGCAAGAAGTCCTAGAACTAACACACACTTACAAGTTGTCAGGACATCCTGGAATAAAGAAAACATGTAGAACAGTCACTAGAAACTATTTTTGGCCTAATTGCAATGAAGATGCTAAAAGATTTGTTGAAAATTGTCATATCTGTAACGTACACAAAGGTAACTTTAATGTAAAAGCCTTCTTGAGAAATATCCATCAGAATTAACTCTGTTCCAAGTAGTTTCAATGGATTTTGTAGGTCCATTTCCAAACACAACTAGAGGCAACCGTCAGATATTAGTTTTCATAGATTACTTGACTAGATATGTTGAGATCATTCCAGTCAGAAATAGAGAAGCAACTACTGTAGCAGAAGCTCTGAAATCTAGAATAATTACTAGACATTCATGCCCTCAAACATTATTATCTGATAATGCAGGAGAATTTATTAGTGACATTTTAAAGAAATTGTGCGAGTTTTATGAAATTAACAAGTGTCAGATTACAGCTTATAAACCAAGCTCTAATGGAGCAGTTGAGAGAACAAATCGTAAAATAAAGGATGTACTGAAAACTTTAGTGACTCCACAGACTGAAGATTGGGACTTAATTCTTGAAGACATACAGTTCACCATTAATAACACTGTAAATGAATCTATTGGGGAAACCCCACACTTTCTGTTATAAATGGAAAATACGACTGACTTTCGAAACAGTAAAAGGTACAAGGGCTCGATTGAAGGAGTTACATCAAAAGTCTAGTAAGTATTACAACCAGAAAATCAACAAATCCCAGATTTAAAAAATATGGCCAAAAGTATATGTGCTTAATCATAAAAGTGAAGGGCCTAATGTTTAAAGCAAGTGCTAAATTCCAAGGTCCATATAGAGTAATAGAAAGGTTAAAGTTAAATAAATTTAAACTAATGCATGAATCAACTTTAAATGAAACTGTTGCACATTAGAACCATATTAAAATAGTACATTCCGACATTTGGTCAGAAGAACATTTAAAGGATTTTAAAGATTTAAAGGAGTCAAGTAGTAAGGAAAACAGTAACGTAAATGATTCCCATACTTCATCAGCATTAGTGACTCCGAGATACAATTTAAGGAAAAGATAGGACCAAGTGCAACAGGTCAATAACATTGTTGTATAAGGTTTACTGCTTAGAATATGTTTTGCAGGAAATGGATTTCACTATGGCTCATGGTGAGCAATATCTGCATCTCCCTCTTGCAAATCAAGAAGGGAGCAATTCTAAAGGATCATGGCCAAGTGAAGATGATACACGACATAGTGGTTGTCACTATAAACGTCACCACAGCAGACCGTCAACAACTGGCAGAATTACTGAGTAAAATAAAAAATGTCATAACTACTAACCAGAATAATTCAGTTTTGTTGAAACTTAGAGAGGATATCAGCCAGGTTTTACCTAAGAGAATTAGGAAGTGTTCACTCCTTCCATTTATACGTACAGCCTTAAACACTTGTTTGGTGTAACTACTGATAGTGATGTAGATAAAAGATAGGGCTAGAATAGAAAAATTAGAAATGTGGGCCGCAGAATGAGGTACCATCATGACTGAAGTCATTGATGCAACTAACAAGAACCAAGAATTGATTATTAAACTGAAGGACTTTGTTAACAGCATACCTCAGAACATTACAACAGAGATAAATTATTTGAACAGGTCGAAACTTGTGACTCAGTTAATGTTTGAAACAGAGTCATTCCTCTTAAATTATAAGGAACTTTTTGCAGTAATGTTAGCCGCTAAAAACATTTTATCACCATACCTCATAAGTCCTAGTGAGTTACACCTTGTAATTGAAAAATGTATGTTAAATCATCACTTCAAACCGCTTGTGCGAGATGTTCTTTCTTACTATAGTATAATTAGTATGAAAAGGGTTTCTGATCACATTGTGTTGGTGATACCATTCAACAATAATGAAGTTAATAACCTGATATCCATTTACCCTTTTCCAGTGCTAGTAAATAACAAGTCAATTGTTTTGGGGGGGTTTTGAACCATGACATAAATACATTTTGCATTGCAACAAAATTCACTTCTGTTTGGTGGCAACTAAGTGACAAAGGTTTTGATGATTGTATCATGCTTGAAGCCAATGAGTTTGTTTGTAATATACAGAGTTTTTATGAGCCACTTAACAAATTGTATTGCATAGATGATTTGATTAATGACAGGAATAGTGAGAATAACAGATTTTTCACTTTTATTGAAACCACTATTCACACTTTCTATTGGGTTCTTATTTAATTCTTTATAAGTGCTATTATCACCCAAAAGACTTTCCATTTTTTCTATGTATTTCATTTGTTTTTATTTAAAATTACCTAGGGCAACCTGATTTTATCTGCTTTTGTTCATGGATATATACCTTTAATCTTTTTTTCGAGTTCAGACCAATTATTAGCTCAGTGGGTTCCGCATCTTATAAATTAGCAAAATATTTAGTGGATATCCTTAACCCATTGGTAGGTAACATCTCTAATGCCAATATTAAGAATAATGTGGACTTGATGGATAAACTAAATA
>NC_087200.1:64326223-64328216 GCF_015104395.2 Macrobrachium nipponense
CTTTAATATCTAATTCGCTCTACCTCGGAATTGATATATTTTCATATATGTACCGAAGGGGAATTTTTTGTTGATAATAATTTCATCCCCTCATGGGATCGAACCACTGTCCAGTGGCCGTTGGACGGTTGTTGATCCATGGGGACGAAATTATTATCAACAAAAAATTCCCCTTCAGTACATATGAAAAATATATCAATTCCGAGGTAGAGCGAATAGATATTAAGGACATTTGTAGCTCGAATGATCTATATGAATCACAGTGATGTGATAATTATTCATTACAAGGCTACGTGGGGTCAAAAACGTTCTAATTGGCTAACATGGTAGAGGGGGTTTCATATCGATTCTAATTACGAAAACACCGAGGTCGATGGTGAATTTGTAAGGCCAGAATCAATATAAAACTTATAGCCTCCCTGTTGGCTGACTGGATAACGTCACTGGCCTTTCCTGATTTCGTTCCCGTCCACTGGACGGTGGTTCGATCCCATGAGGGGACTAAATTATTATCAACAAAAAATTCCCCTTTGGTATATATATGAAAATATATCAATTCCGAGGTAGAGCGAATTAGACATTAAAGGACATTTATAGCTCGAATGATCTATATGAATCACGGTGATGTGATAATTATTCATTACAAGGCTATGTGGGTCAAAATGTTCTAATTGGCTAACATGGTAGAGGGGGTTTCATATCGATTCTAATTACGAAAACCCAGAGGTCGACGACGAGTTTGTAAGGCCAGAATCGATATAAAACTCATAGCCTCCCTGTTGGCAAACTGGATAACGTCACTGGCCGTTCCTGATTTCATTCCCGTCCACTGGACGGTGGTTTGATCCCATGGAACGAAATTATTATCAACAAAAAATTCCCCTTGGTTACATATATGGAAATATATCAATTCCGAGGTAGAGCGAATTAGATATTAAAGTACATTTGTAGCTCGAATGGTCTATATGAATCACAGTGATGTGATAATTATTAATTTTATCTATATATATATATATATATATATATATATATATATATAATATATATATCTTATATATATATATATATATATCATATATATATATATATATATATATATATATATATATATATATATATATATATATATATATATATATATATATATATATATATATATATATATATATATGTATGATACACACATATATAGCTTGATGATAAATAACAGTGCCAAGACCAGGAAGAACATTCTTTATTAAAAGAGCTTTTGAGGTTTAAAACCTCATCTTCAGGCTGAAAAAATGACAAGGATGAGAAATCCTTGCAAGTGTTCAGAAATCGTATGTCCTCCTCAATCTTCTTGGATCTATAGCGTACCTTCTCAGTCCGTCTAAACAACTGTAGCGTTGAGCGGCTATAACGTCTCAAAATGGTCTCAGTAATTGGGCGGCTACTTGGAAATCTTAGACTCAGTGCATGTCGCTGCTCCCGAGATCGCTTAAGCATATTGCAGAACCTCAAATTTTCCTCGGAAACCATCGGCTGGAATTTGTGCACGAATTTCCGTATTTGGGTCACATTATCACAGACGACTTAAAAGATATGGCAGACATTGAACAGAGGCGTCGTAAACTATGAGCAGCTGGCAACATGATTGCAAGGAGGTTTGCCTTCTGTCTCCGAGACGTGAAACTGCTGCTATTCCGCGCGTACTGCTACAGTATCTATGGGTGTTCCCTCTGGACGAACTATACCCGAGAGACCATGAGACGCATCACTGTTGTGCACAATGACATTCTGAGACGCCTCACAAACACTCCCCGCTACCACTCCGCCACACAGATGTTCATTGAAAACCACGTGGACAATTTAAAAATCATTGTTAGGCGAACAATGTCCAGTCTGGTAACCCGAGTGAGAAACAGCAGCAACTTGCTCATACAAAGCATCCTAAGGAGTGAAGCAAGAAGAAAATCTAAATTGTGGGAAAGATGGGAAAATGAGGCCTTTG
>NC_087200.1:64328716-64331216 GCF_015104395.2 Macrobrachium nipponense
CAAAGGCCTCATTTTCCCATCTTTGTCCCCACAATTTAGATTTTTCTTCTTGCTTCAACTCCTTAGGATGCTTTGTATGAGCGAGTTGTGCTGCTTTTGTTTCTCACTCGGGTTAACCAGACTGGACCCATTGTTCGCCTAAACAATGATTTTTTAAATTTGTCCAGGTGGCGTTTTCAATGAACATCTGTGTGGCGGAGTGGTAGCGGGAGTGTTGGTGGAGGCGTCTCAGAATGTCATTGATGCACAAACAGTGATTTTGCGTCTTCATGGTCTCTCGGTAATAGTTTCGTCCAAGGGAAGGGAACAACCCATAGATACCTGTAAGCTGTAACTCCGGCGGATAATAGCAGCAGTTTCACGTCTCGGAGACAGAAGGCAAACCTCCTTGCAATCATGTTGCCAGCTGCACATAGTTTACGAAGCCCTCTGTTCAATGTCTGCCATATCTTTTAGATCATCTGTGATAATGTGACCCAAATACGGAAACATTCGTGCACAAATTCCAGCCGATGGTTTCCGAGGAAAATTTGAGGTTCTGCAATATGCTTAAGCAATCTCGGGAGCAGCGACATGCACTGGGTCTTGGTTCGTTGTAGATTATATCAAATTCCTCTGCATATTGGCGGCAGGTGTCGATGAGTCGTTGGAGACCTTGCACTGATGGGGAAATCAGAACCATATCATCGGCGTAACAGAGGTTGTTTATAGTTGTTTCATTGACGGTTGCATCCGATTGGGAGCGAGTTCAGTTTGACATTCAAGTCATCTGTGTACGTATTAAACAGGTATGGAGAGAGAATGCCCCCTTGCCGAAGCCCGTTTAGGGAGCCGAAGGTGTAAGATAACACGTTACCCCATTTGACACAGAAATTGCTGTGGAGAACCAGCAATGTAAAATGCCAATTAGATATAGGGGTGTGTGCCTTTTATGCAGCTTCAGGAAGAGCTTCAGGTAGTTTACTCTGTCAAATGCTTTTTCCTCCATCTACAAAACAAAGGAAAAACAGGAGAGGCTGCTGATAGGTAGTAGTTCAGCAATTCTTTCAGTATGTAGATGCAGGTGTCGGTTGAGTGGTTTGCTTTAAACCCGAACTGGTTGTCAGTGGTGTTGTAGAAAGGGGAGAAGTCTAACTAGAAGAACAGACTCAAGTATCTTCGATGCGATCGTTGTGATTGCAATCGGCCGGTAGTTGCCAGGGTCAGCTGCATCCTTTAAGCTTGTTTTTAATTAATGGTATCAAGTGAACTAAGAGTAGGGAGTCTGGGAAGAACCGGTGATTATGCACGCATTGAATAGGGCAGCTAGCAAAATGTATTATCGGATGCAGAGTTTTGAAGGCCTCTGCAGGAAGACCAATCACAGTCCCGGGCGATTTGTATTAGGTAGGGCATATTTTATGGCATCGCTGATGTTACCCTGGCGTAATACGATCTGCAAAATGAAATTGAATGTTTGTCAGTAAGGAGGTTATCTAAATCCCTTCCCTTTTTTGCTTTGAATCTTGATCATTTATGCAATTCAGGATATTGTTGAAGTGATCGCCCCACATACTGCAATAGCTTCGTCTCGACTGCTTCCCCTACTCTCTGTGATAGCTTTTTTAGTTTTGGGATTTAAAGACTGGATATGTTTCCAAAGACGAGGATAATCACCAGATTCTAAGTTTTCTAGACATTGCATCGGCTCTTAGTTGTTTTTCATTTAACCTGCAGTGCTTAAGAGCAAGTTTGAACTGCGCTCTCGCCTGTCTCATTAGCAATGCAGTGTGCCCTTCCTGGGGCTACCATTTTTGCCTCCACAGTAAAAACATTTCTCGTGAGTATGTATACAGATCTTTAACCAAGTCATTCCATCCAGGTTATATTACGAGAATTACCTTGACGAAATCTGTAGGCAGTCCTGCCCGAAGCAAGCAAAGCGAGATTATGTTCGAATAGAATTCATTCAGATCCCTCTTTGTGGTGGCCATTTCTACAATTTTGTTAGTGCAAAGTAAGGCGTCTGCCGGTTGAACTAATGACCGCAACCTGGTTTCCGTGGTCGCCCTAAAGTATCTGGTTTCTGTTGGTTTTTTAAAATCCCAGTTTACCGCTGGTGGGCGATCAGTTAGGGGGTACACGGTAGGGAGGGTTGGGGTATCTGAAATGACACCTGTAATGGGATGTGATCGTAGCCCGTTGCAAGATCATAGCGAATATTGCAGGTCATAATAGAATCATGAAGTTGTGGAGATGTGATGCAGTGGTTCCAGCCAGGAAAGTTGTAATAGCGTCCGCTCTATTATGTACATATGAATAAGAGGAGGGAGGAGGAGCACTACATCGCTAATTTGGAGAGCATGATTTTGACAGAAGCGAGTAAGTTCATTATAAAAGAAGGAATACGCATGCCAACAGGGACCAGACAAAGCTGCTATACAAGGTTGGCTTACTATATATCCTGAAGCTTATTTTGTGGTAAGGGGCTTTTGGGGTTGGGGTTACGCCTCTGTTTGTT
>NC_087200.1:64338716-64371216 GCF_015104395.2 Macrobrachium nipponense
TCAAATATCCTTTTGAGCACTGTCCAAATATCCGTCTAGGCACTGTCCATTATTTTCAGCATGACTTGGGCGTGAATTATTTACATGAGAATCAAAACCTCGCTTGACTAGGGTCCACACTGTCAATACGGGTTTGTTCTATTGCTCAAAAGCAGACTGGTTGAAGTAGAAAAACCACCACACGAAGTAAACTTTTTGAATAAAGAAAACCCAAGGAATCAAGAAATAACAAAATTCCAATGATTCTAAAATGCCCTGCCCTCTAGCGACTAGAGTTATATACTAAATTTTATTTTATATTCCAAGGATTCCATAATTCCCTGCCCTCTAGCGACTAGAGTTATATACTAAATTTTATTTTAGAAGAAAATTTCTAAATTTCCTTTACATACCCCCACCGCACTAAGACAAATATAAGTCATTATTATTTATATCAAATTCTATTAAAGATTCTCATTATACCCAGCATCTACTTAAGAAAATCAGCAAAGATATTGTCTATTCCCTTAATATACACTACAGTATATTTATATTGCTGTAAATATAGTGACCACGGTAACAATCTCCCATTCTTGCCTTTGAAAATGTTCAAGGTAAGACAATTGGTCTGTGGTCACATTCAACAATGAATTGTTTACCGACAAGGTAATATTCAAATTTCTTAATGGCAAAACCAAACTTTTAAACATTCCTTTTCAATAACTGAATAATTTAGTTCGGATTTATTTAATTTTCTTCCAGCATAGGCTATTGGATGGGGAACGTTATTCCAATACTGACAGTAAAACAGCTCCAATGCAATTCTGGGAGGCGTCACTGCGAAACAACAAAAGTTTTTGTTATGTCAGGTAATCTTAAAACTAGATCAGATTCAAAATAATGCTTCAGGGTGTCAAACTGCCGTTTAAGGTCAATAGATAACTCAAATTTATCGGGCTGGTTTTCTTTAGTAAATTGAGAGATCAGAAGTAATAGATGAAATATTAGGGATAAATCTTGATAAAAATAAAATTGTAAAGTACCTAAAAAAGGACTGAAGTTCTGTCTTGCACTTAGGATAATTAATTTCCATGATTTTACTGCACTTATCTGGATCTGGATAAATACAATTCTTAGAAATCTTAAAACCTAAGTAGGTTATGGAAAGGTAAACCAAAACGACATTTCGATGGCTTAGCAGTTAAAACCATGTATCTCAAGTGAAGTTAATACATATTCAAAATCTGAAGATGTTCTGGCCAGTCCTTTGAGAAAATAAGTATGTTATCAAAGTATATACTTATTCCCTTGACACCCTCAAAAACTCTTCTCATAAGTCTGATATACGAAGCACAAGCAGTGGATAACCCAAAAGGCATCCTAGTGAATTGCATCAATCCTTTAGAGGTCTGGAAAGCAGTATATTGACGGCTATTCGGATGCAAAACAATCTGGTAGTAAGCTTTGGTAATATCTATTTCTGAAAAGTAAATGGCACCTGTAAACTTAAAGAATCTTTATCAATTAGTGGCATTGGCTCACAATCAAAGACAGTTATTGAATTCAATGCACGGAAATCTAGTGCTAACCTATAAGTCTCATCAGGTTTCTTAATCATGACAACCGGATTACAATAAGGGGGAATCAGAAGGTTCTATGATACCTAGCTTAAGTAAATTATTAACTTCAGATTCAAATTCATTACTCAAATGGACAGGAACAGGGTTAAAGCCTTGATTTTAGAGGTTCATTAGTCTTAAGTCTAATTGTATGCATAACCGTAGAAGTACAGCCAGGGATATCTGAGAAAATCTTCCAAATTACTTAAAATTACTTTTAATTCTGTAATCATTGGACTAGTTAAAGTTTCACCAAGTTGGTAAAGATCTTCATAAGTTCAGAACCTAAAGAAGTTTCAGAACTACTGTTGCTAGTTCTGTATCAGAACGAATCTTCAACAATACAAAAGTTATCCATCACATTAGATGAAGTAACCTCTTCTAGTACTTCTCTAGATGATAAACCATCAAAAGTATTCAAGCAAAACATAGATCTTCTAACATATTCTTTAAAAGATTAACATGGAAAACTTTAGCTTTCCTTTAACATCCAAAACATAATCTACTTTATTTAATTTTTTTAGAACTTTGTAAGGACCTTGCCAAGCTAATAACAGCTTGTTATACGTATCTGGCAGCATTACTAGAACTTCATCACCTGTAACAAAAGATCTATTAGAACTATGAGCATCAAAGTAAGTTTTATATTGTTTCATAGCAACTTTTGTATTTTCTGCTGCAATTTGAGCAGTCTCTTCTAGTCTCGAACGAAGATCAAGAAGAAATTGGTAGCAAGTTTGCGTATCATCCGAAATCTTTCATTGACCACATTCATGCAATATTCCCAAAGGACCTCTAGCTTGGCGCCATATAAAAGTTCAAATGGAGAGAAACCGCTAGTGTCTGTAGGAATCTCTCTCATTGCAAAAAGAGCACAAGGAAGATACCTATCCCATCTTTAGGTCTAAGAGAGCATAAACTTCTTTAAAATAGATTTTAGGATGGAGTGCTGTCTCTCTATTTTTCCGTTAGCCATCGGATGGTACGGAGTGGTAAACACAGGTTTTATACCCTCCAATTAGCTCATACACCTTTACCCATCAAGTCTGAAGTGAATTGAGCCCCTCTGCCGGAAACAATGACTTTAGGAATTCCATACCCCTAGAGAAGATGGTCACTAGTGCCTCTGCTATATCTATAGAAGTTATAGTTTTTAGGGGGGCTGCTCTGGGAAAAGGAAGTAGCTAATCTACAAGTGTTAATAAATAAGAGCAACCTAATGATGATCTTGGCTTTATAGGCCCAACGATATCCACTGCTACTTTCTCAAAAGGTACGGAAATCACAGGCATTTTAACTAGTTCTGCCTTTTTTAGCCTACCCTTTGAAGCAAACCTCTGACATACATCACAACTCCTACAAAAGTCATAAATGTCAACAGTCATGCCTGGCCAGAAGTAAAGTGAAGAAATTTTCTGATAAGTTTTTCTATGAGAAAAATGGCCTGAGAAGGGGGACTCATGAGCTACTTCTAAGACTATATTCCTAAGCTGGTTAGGTACGACTAGAAAAGACTTGCCCACAAGTTGACTATTAGTCGAGTCTAAGATTCTCTTTAATAAAATGTTATTGTCATATTCAAAAGTGTACGTATGATTTTACTAGTGAAAACTGTACCATCCTTAGCATGATCCCTAATATCCTTCAAAGTAGCACACTCTTCTTGATATTTCACAAAATCACTGTTATTAACATTTAAATCTTTTACAGCAGGTAGTAATAAAGGATGTACAGGAATTCTTTTAGATTCCTTACTAGACTTAGATCTGGTGACTACAGATACTGAATCGAACTTTTCTCTCAAGCATGGAAAGTATCTTTAGAATCTGGCATAGTAGCTCCTTAACATTACCAATCATGACCGAACAACAATCAATAGGTGCAACTACCACATCTGTCCACCCCTTAAAAAATTGACAATCAAGAAACGCTCGAGTAACAGGAAAATCATTTTTTTTTGCCCTAGGTAATCAGAAAAAACTGTACATTTAGGTAGTTTATCAGGTGGATATTTGGAAAAATTTTGTCTGACACCATGATGCAAGTACAACCTGTATCTCTCAAAATTGTAGAAACATTAAGTCCATTAACGTTTACCTGCACAGAAGGGGCCAAGATTACGATCATTACCTGTTAAACACCTCTTAATTACCTCCTCTGCTTTGGGTGACTTGGGACAATTTTAGCATAATGTCCACGGTCACCACAAGTGAAGCAAATTGGATTCTTCCATTTGAATTTTATCTTTAGTTGGAATGAAGGTAGCTTTAGTTTCTGGTTTTTGTTCAATTTGGACTTTCTTACTCGAAGATTTATTGCTATTTTTTTCTCTAGTTCTGTTAGGATAGCAATCATGAGCTCCACAATATAAATCAGCCTTTCTTGCCATTTCTGTAGCATTAGTAAAACCTTGTTCCATAAGAATAACCTAATATATTTAGGAATGGCAGACATAAATTGGTCGGTTACAATGAAATCTCTCAGACTGTCATAGTTCTTGTCAATTTTAGCACTATCTATCCAAAAGTCGGAAGAGGCGGTAAAGTTAGTATACTGCATAAAATTTTCATCTTTAAATTTAGCATACCTAAATTCTCTACGATACTGTTCTGTAGTTTTACGAAATGCTTTCAAATAGCATCTTTAATTATCATAATCCTTGCAAACCTCATCAGGTAGTAGTAGAGTAAACATTAAGTGCATCACCCGAAAATAAAAAGAGCTAACCTAGGTGCCCATAATTCCTTAGGCCATCCACTCAGCTTTGCTAAATTTCAAACCTTATCAAATAAGCTGTAATGTCTTCACCACTTTCATACAGTTTTCAATTTAGGAATAGCAACGGAGAAACATATCCTGAGCATTAATAGACTGTGGACTAACACTATGGAGGCTACTTAACTTTTTATTTTCTAATTCAAGTCTTTCATATTCTAGTTTCCTGTCCTCCTCTTCTTTCTTACTGTTTCTATCTAATAATCTATCCTCCCTTTCACGTTTCTCCTTTTCTTTCCTCTCTTCTCGTTCTATCCTTTTATTTCTATGCTCAGTCTTTCCTTAAATTTGGTGGATCAGCAAATCCATTAATTCCTGGCCACTCAACTGTAACTCTTTACCTATATTAATCCAAAACTCAAAAGTTAACTCACTCAGGGAACTAGCCATGTTAAATAATGGTGAAAAAAATTGTATAAGAAAAAAATATTACGATTATAATTAAGACTCACGCCAAATCTCAATCTATTCACTCATCTACACTAAAGCACTGATTATTCAGATAGAACTACCACCTAAATTCAGTAAAAGATAAGTTCATTCTTATCCACAGTTTAAAGCTTCGAGGGATTAGCTTACACCAAGACAAATACAAGAAAATATCTAATAGTATCTATCCTATAATTGACTAATACAGCTCCACTAACCTCACTCAGGTAAGGGGTATATCTTACCTAACCTAAGAGGAAATCCTCGGCAAACAGCACTAGTACTAGGGAAGGGAAACCTGGGATACGTGAACCCGCCAGAACTCTGAAAGCCTATTCCAACTTCACAAGTACCTATACTCGTGAGAACACACAAACAAATTCCAAATCATAACCAAAAATAAGTGCTAAACTTAAGTGCCCAAATTGGATAATATACGTCTATTTCAGTCTTGTTTATGCCAAACAATGTTTCCCCATGAATGCCAACATGTAATCCAAAGGGTCTGGGCACCAAATGTAAGGGAGAAGGGAATATGTAGGGAGAAAGAAGCTAGAAATCTGAGGTTCGACAGGAAGAAGGGATCACAATAAATGGCAAACATAGAAGAAAACAATGAATGGGATAAAAAGCCAAACATATAAAAAATTAATTATATAAAATTATCAATTACATACATACTATACTCAACTTAGGCATTAAATGGTGTATATGAGACAAGAAGTTCATTCGTTGCCGGTGTTCCAAGCAGGGGTCTTCAAATTATTTGAAAATCGAGCCACTCTTGCAGTTATGATATGAGAATGGTGAATGGCGCTCTAATCTTGAAGGTCAAGCCGAAGATCAAGAACACTGAACATTTACCAGGAGAGGAATAGCCTATCCAGGAGGAGAATGTACGACATAGCTGGCTTCAATGTGCGTTATGCTATTTCAAATATCCTTTTGAGCACTGTCCAAATATCCATCTAGGCCACTGTCCATTATTTTCAGTCATGACTTGGGCATGAATTATTTACATGAGAATCAAAACCTCGCTTGACTAGGGTCCCACACCTGTCAATACAGGTTTGTTGTATTGCTCAAAAGCAGACTGGTTGAAGTAGAAAAACCACCACGAAGTAAACTTTTGAATAAGAAAACCCAAGGAATCAAGAAATAACAAAATTCCAATGATTCTAAAATGCCCTGCCCTCTAGCGACTAGAGTTATATACTAAATTTATTTTATATTCCAAGGATTCCATAATACCCTCTGCCCTCTAGCGACTAGAGTTATATACTAAATTTTATTTTAGAAGAAAATTTTTAAATTTCCTTTACATCATTGTCTTTTGATTTTGATACATGGTCTTTTTTGCCGCTTTTAATGCATTGTTTAGTACATTATCTGGATACTTCAGTTTCTTGCCTGTATTCCGAATCTTATCTACCTCCTCATCTATATATTCTGGGCTACATACCTGTAGTGCTCTTAAAAACATGGATGCAAACACTTGATCTTTTAACCTTATTATTTTGTCCAGAATAGAAATGTACATAGGAAGAAATATTAGTAGGTTTTCTGTAAACACTATACTTGAACCCACTACTATTTCTCCATATGAGGACATCCTAAAAGTGTAGGCATTCATCTTTTTCTATTTCCATAGTAAATTTAATTGATGGTACTGATGATTTAACCTGGCAAAAAAAGTTATTACATCTTCGTTCCCTGGCCTACACAAATTATGTCGTCAACATATCTAAACCAAGGTACATTGCGTGGAATTATATTATTTAAAATTTTCTTTTCAAAAAATTCCATATATAAATTACTTAGCACTTGGGACAGAGGGTTTCCCATTGCCATACCAAAATTGTGAGTAGAATTTTCCATTGAATTCAAATTTACAGTCTTTTAACACATAATTTTATCAGTTCAATTAAGATGCTTTTAGAAAATGGAATATCCAGTTGTTTATTTTCTAATAATTCCGATAGAAACTCAAATAAATCATCAATAGGCACTTTTGTGAATAGGGATACTACATCAAAGCTCACAAGTTTCGATTCACTATTAACTTTTACACTATTTAGTTTATCTATCATACTACATTATTCTTAATATTGGCATTAGAGATGTTACCTACCAATGGGTTAAGGATATCCACTAAATATTTTGCTAATTTATAAGATGCGGAACCCACTGAGCTAATAATTGGTCTGAACTGAAAAAAGATAAAGATATACACATGACAAAAGCAGATAAATCAGGTGCCCTAGTAATTTTAAACAAAAATGAATACATAGAAAAAATGGAAAGTCTTTTGGGTGATAATAGCACTTATAAAGAATTAAATAAGAACCCAATAGAAAGTGTGAATAGTGGTTTCAATAAAAGTGAAAAATCTGTTATTCTCACTATTCCTGTCATTAATCAAATCATCTATGCAATACAATTTGTTAAGTGGCTCATAAAAACTCTGTATATTACAAACAAACTCATTGGCTTCAAGCATGATACAATCATCAAAACCTTTGTCACTTAGTTGCACCAACAGAAGTGAATTTTGTTGCAATGCAAAATGTATTATGTCATGGTTCAAAACAATTGACTTGTTATTTACTAGCACTGGAAAAGGGTAAATGGATATCAGGTTATTAACTTCATTATTGTTGAATGGTATCACCAACACAATGTGATCAGAAACCCTTTTCATACTAATTATACTATAGTAAGAAAGAACATCTCGCACAAGCGGTTTGAAGTGATGATTTAACATACATTTTTCAATTACAAGGTGTAACTCACTAGGACTTATGAGGTATGGTGATAAAATGTTTTTAGCGGCTAACATTACTGCAAAAAGTTCCTTATAATTTAAGAGGAATGACTCTGTTTCAAACATTAACTGAGTCACAAGTTTCGACCTGTTCAAATAATTTATCTCTGTTGTAATGTTCTGAGGTATGCTGTTAACAAAGTCCTTCAGTTTAATAATCAATTCTTGGTTCTTGTTAGTTGCATCAATGACTTCAGTCATGATGGTACCTCATTCTGCGGCCAACATTTCTAATTTTTCTATTCTAGCCCTATCTTTATCTACATCACTATCAGTAGCTACACCAAACAAGTGTTTAAGGCTGTACCTATAAATGGAAGGAGTGAACACTTCCTAATTCTCTTAGGTAAAACCTGGCTGATATCCTCTCTAAGTTTCAACAAAACTGAATTATTCTGGTTAGTAGTTATGGACATTTTCGGTTTTCTTTTACTCAGTAATTCTGCCAGTTGTTGACGGTAACTACTGTAGTGACGTTTATAGTGACAACCACTATGTCGTGTATCATCTTCACTTGGCCATGATCCTTTAGAATTGCTCCCTTCTTGATTTGCAAGAGGGAGATGCAGATATCGCTCACCATGAGCCATAGTGAAATCCATTTCCTGCAAAACATATTCTAAGCAGTAAACCTTATACAACAATGTTATTGACCTGTTGCACTTGGTCCTATCTTTTCCTTAAATTGTATCTCGGAGTCACTAATGCTGATGAAGTATGGGAATCATTTACGTTACTGTTTTCCTTACTACTTGACTCCTTTAAATCTTTAAAATCCTTTAAATGTTCTTCTAACCAAATGTCGGAATGTACTATTTTTAATATGGTTCCAATGTGCAACAGTTTCATTTAAAGTTGATTCATGCATTAGTTTAAATTTATTTAACTTTAACCTTTCTATTACTCTATATGGACCTTGGAATTTAGGACTTGCTTTAACATTAGGCCCTTCAACTTTATGATTAAGCACATATACTTGTTGCCCTATTTTTAAATCTGGGATTGTTGATTTCTGGTTGTAATACTTACTAGACTTTTGATGTAACTCCTTCAATCGAGCCCTTGTACCTTTTACTGTTTCGAAAGTCAGTCGTATTTTCCATTTATAACAGAAAGTGTGGGGTTTCCCCAATAGATTCATTTACAGTGTTATTAATGGTGAACTGTATGTCTTCAAGAATTAAGTCCCAATCTTCAGTCTGTGGAGTCACTAAAGTTTTCAGTACATCCTTTATTTTACGATTTGTTCTCTCAACTGCTCCATTAGAGCTTGGTTTATAAGCTGTAATCTGACACTTGTTAATTTCATAAAACTCGCACAATTTCTTTAAAATGTCACTTATAAGTTCTCCTGCATTATCAGTAATTATTCTAGATTTCAGAGCTTCTGCTACAGTAGTTGCTTCTCTATTTCTGACTGGAATGATCTCAACATATCTAGTCAAGTAATCTATGAAAACTAATATCTGACGGTTGCCTCTAGTTGTGTTTGGAAATGGACCTACAAAATCCATTGAAACTACTTGGAACAGAGTTAATTCTGATGGATATTTCTCAAGAAGGCTTTTACATTAAAGTTACCTTTGTGTACGTTACAGATATGACAATTTTCAACAAATCTTTTAGCATCTTCATTGCAATTAGGCCAAAAATAGTTTCTAGTGACTGTTCTACATGTTTTCTTTATTCCAGGAAGTCCTGACAACTTGTAAGTGTGTGTTAGTTCTAGGACTTCTTGCGTTAGTGTGTTAAGTACATACAAACATACAAACGTGAACAAGCATTCGGTTCTTCTGATGTTTTATATAGAATTCCATTAATTAACTGAAATTCAGACTGATCCTCCTCATTTTGCACTAATTTACCCACTATTTTTCTAATGTTAGCATCCTTTTGCTGTTCATAAATCTAGATCTATGATCTGACAACTAAAGCAGAAAGTATTAGTTGTGATTTGTTTCTCAGTTTCTTTTTGCGATCTCGACAAGGCATCTGCTATACTGTTATATCTACCTGGGATATATCTAAACTCTGGGGCAAATTCTAATACACTTATGAACAATCTGTTAAACTTCATATTATTTGTGAAAGCTCTTTTCTTGAATAGGTCACAAATGGGTTTGTGATCTGTAAGCACATTGACTTCATGTCCTAGCAATATATGCCTAAACTTTCGTAATTCCCAATATAGAGCTAAGCACTATCGCTTGGTAGTGCTATAATTTCTTTCTGCAGCGTTCAAAACTCTACTTGCATAATATACTGTTCTCATTCTGGTTTTTCCTTGTTGCATTAAAACTGCACCTACACCTATACTAGAAGCATAGCAGGCTAAGTAAAATTCCTTTGAGAAATCTGGATACACTAAAATTGGGATTTCTTGTCATCATTTCTTGAGTGTTTGGAAAAGCTCTTTCCTCTTCTGTCTTCCATTCATAAACTACATCCTTCTTAGTTAAATCTGTTAATGGCTTGGCTATGGTGGCAAATCCCTTAATGAAAGGGCGATAATAGCCAACCATACCTAAAAATTTTCTCAAGGCTTTCAAGTTATTTGGAGCTGGATATGCTACAATTGCCTTTATTTTACCTTCCTGCATATGCAGTCCATTTTCACTGATGACATATCCTAAATACTCTAATGATTTCATCATGAATTGACATTTCTTAATTTTTACCTTTAATCCTGCACTCTTTTAGTCTTTCTAACACTGTTTACTAATGTCTTAAAGTGACTATCCAAGACCTTACTAGAAATGACATCATCATCTAGGTATATTGAAACATCCTCTATATCTCCTAAGATTTGGAGCATTAATCGAGTAAAGGTTAGTGGGGCTGATGTAAGACCAAAGGGCATTACTTCAAACAGGTAAATGTTCTTATGAGTACTAAAAGCTGTTAAAGGCTTGGATTCTTCGTTTCTAAAGGCACGTTGCCAATATCCACTAAGCAAGTCTAAAGACGTAAATATTTTTGCTCCACCTAATTGAGCTAACATATCATTTATAACAGGCATTGGCATTCTATTTGGGATGGTGTGTGAATTTAATTTCCCATAATCTATTACCATTCTCCAAACTGCCATCTTTCTTTGGAACTAACAAGAGGAGGTGAATTATATGGTGATTTAGAAGGTGCTATTACACCATCCTTCTTCATCTTCCATCAATTAAACTGTTCTACAATCGGTTGTTGACTTATTGGCAACTTATAGTTAGGGATATGAATGGTTTAGTTCCATCTTGTATTAAAATCTTATGCTGCAAAGTATC
Organism: Macrobrachium nipponense; assembly: GCF_015104395.2. Classification (NCBI taxonomy): domain Eukaryota; kingdom Metazoa; phylum Arthropoda; class Malacostraca; order Decapoda; family Palaemonidae; genus Macrobrachium; species Macrobrachium nipponense. Next base: position 64,349,618 of record NC_087200.1, read on the forward strand.
TGTTCTACCTAACTTATCTCCTTCTAAAGCAATGACATCCCTTACCTCTCCAATATTTGTAATAGTTTAACTCTATCCTGAGGAAAGTCTGTATTATTTACTTCTTTATTTAAAATTGAACTTTGTTCTGGTGCTAGAGAAGAATGTTTTTTCACCTAGTGTTAGTAAAGGATTATTCACTACAATTCCTGTACAAAATTCTATACCAGGCCTTAGTATGTCTTTTGTCTGAAAAATTCTGGACGTACGTCTCACAGTTATTGCCCTTCATGTGAACTAGGGAATTGTCCATCCTAATAAAGTCAGGTAAGTTTTCATTAGTTAGCATTACGTCTTTTTCATGCGTCTGTTTTAGCTCTAAGACAAACTTTGGTTAGACATTGCGGATACAAACAAATACTCTCTATTAAGCACAAATCTGACAGTATGGTCATCTGCAGTACTAATTAAACATATTTCTTTGTCATCGCGTATCTCTGAGAAATAACAGACATCTGTTTCATCTGAACTTTCATACAGTAGTATTGTTGAGTTTAATTCGCCCTTATTTATTGTTCCTAATAACAAGACTTCATTGATATATTTTTCTTCTTTATTTTCATCCATTATAAGATAAGTACAATCAGTTAATGATTCATCTTCATCTATTGTTGAATGCGCATAAGCGATCTGTGATTCATCTTCATAAATTTGTTCACATGCACTGATATGTTCCGTGGCAATGATTTGTTCAGAGGCATTAAATTGTTCAGCTGCGATAATTTGTTCAGTCAAAACTGCTCAGAGGTCTGAGTATCAAGGCTTGCATTGTTAATATTATTTATTTGTGCACAATCTATCATAGAATCCTTCCTGGCTAAGGACATTTCTTTTAAACTATTATTTCTACCACTTATTTCACTACTATCCACTGAATCTGTGCTACTCGGGCTAGCATTATTGTCCATCTTAGTCTCTTGGATTTTCGCTTCTCTAGAAGATGTCGTCTCAGATAAATTGATCAGATTTATGCAAGACTTTCCTTCTTCTAGCTGAAAACAAACATTTTCTCTATTTCCGCATAGCAAATTGATTTTATTTTCTCCACAATCTAACATTACTCTACATCCCTCGCATAGCTTTATATGAAAACAGCGCTTGGGTAGGATAAAATCTTTCTTCTAATACTACAAATACTTCCTTAAAAGTTTTGTCTAAAATCTCTATGTCCAGTGTAACATTACCCAATGCTTTAATTTGTTTTCCTGCTATTCCTTTTATAATTCTACCAGGACCTTGTATTTCGGTATCTGCAAAGCCTAAATGTTTTCTTAATGTTTGTTTATCTATAATATTTACTGTACTGCCTGTATCTAAAAGGATTGAGCATGGTTTATTATTAATTCTTGTTTGGATGATAGGTAAATCTTCTTGGCATGTTTCTTTATCCTTCACTGAGAATACTATCTCTTTATTTACTTCAAAAGGCAACTTGAAATTATCTTCCTGACATACCGTAACTATTTCATTCTCATTTTACTGGTAAGGAAGCTCTCTTTTGTATTACCCCTTTCTGTAATTGTCACTGAGTCTGATTATTACTTTGGGGTGTACTACTTTGAGCATTATGGCTGGTATTGTTATTTTTTAACCAACAATTTTGTGTTAGGTGACCTGTCCTATTACAATGAGAACAATACCTTGGTCGCCTACAATTCTGAGTTGTGTGGTTGGAATAACCACAATTGGCACAATTTTGTTCCTGTTTGTTATTTTGTGTTTTGTTGTCTCCGGGACACTGGCTGTGGGTTGGGCTGAACGAACTGGATATTATTGTTTGGATTTCTCTCTATGCTGTTTGAGGCCTACATTACTATTTTTGTTTGTTTGCTTGGAAAATTTTTCCATTACTATTCCTTGGGATTATTCCTAGGATCTGTTTCCCCTTGTTGTCTATGCTTGAAATTTCTAGATCTGTCTGGAACACAATCTGTCTTTCCTTGGAAATTATTCCTATTTCTACCAGGGTTTCCATTATTTACAAAACCTGTAAATTCTTTTGCCAGATGCAGTCCCTTTTTGCACAGTTCTTTTTTCATAAATCGTTAAAGCTGCTGGAGACTATCCTGCTTAGGATCAGGATCCTGTTTCTTAAAGACTTGTTTTTCTTCCTCCCCCCGATAGCGTCATATATGATACCATGGACTATGTAGTTCAAATCTCTCTCATACTGACTAAATCCTTTATATCACGGCTAAAAGCATCACCATCGCCAATAACTACTCCGGTTCTTTTTAAATCGGTAGTTAAGTTACGGATAGCATTTTCTACATCAGTATGTAGGTTTGCGATACTGTCACCATCATATTTCTGGTGTAAAAACTTACTTAAATTGTACCATTTATCCTGTTGATTAATTGGTTCCCAGAGCTCAAAACACACCTTTCTGAATTCCGCAAAAGTTTGGATCTCCTGAAACTTAAATGACGTGAGAGTGCGATGCGCATCTCCCCGTTCTGAACTAACATATAGTAACGCTTCATCTATTTTCTTGCGTTCATCGGTAATTCCACTGGCTGAAATCCGACTTTCGGTCTCTGTTATCCACCGAGCTACCGTATACACTTCTAACTTAATTTTGTCAGGATGACCCCTTTCTACATTACTGCAAAAGCGTGTTGCCTGTGTTATTACAGCGGCCTGTGCCATTCTAGAGTACCTAGTTTGTGCTTGCAATGGGTTAGGATTGTTATTAATGTTAGCAACAATCACACTAGTCGTGGGTCTATTTGCTACTGTCGAGCTCGGTATTCTGGGTGGACTTTCGCTATGTGATCGTCGTGGGGGAAAATTAGTCTGATTATTTAGTCTCGAGCATCTGTCAGGGGTTGGACGTAGGCTATAGTGGTCCGAGTCGGGAGTTCTGCTTCTTTGTAACCTGGTAATAATTTCATTAAAATTCTTATTCATGGCATACCAACAGCTTAGACTGGATACAATTTAAAAAAAATAGATGCATTGTTGTGCTTACATTATCTTCATGATTGGAGTCTGTCTTCCTTATTGCGATCCCTATCTGTCCTATCTAATTTTCTTATTTCCTAGTGTTTTCTTCCTTCAATCTGGAAAAACATCAACATTAGTATATGCCGTTATTCCTTATTCACACCACTGCACTTTATGAACTGAATGACAATACCTTTATGGTTTAGATTTATCACAACAATGAAGGAAGAAAGAAAATTATTTTATCTTACAATTTTACGGCAAACAAACAAAAATTTTTATCTCAAAGCTGCTTGTTTTGAACTATTTTATAAAAGCATTTTTATTTTATTGCAGTGTGTGAGAATTTTCTATTTTGATTTATTGTCAGACGTTAATCTACTAGGATACTTCAAACTTTTTCTTCTTGCTGCTGGGGCTCTGGTTGCCGAACACTTCTGCGTCGTCGTCCGTGCGCTGCCATTGTTTAACACTGATGGCGGTGGCGTCCGTGTGCTGCCGTTGTTTCACTTGCGCCACTGTTGAAGTCTACTGCGCTGCCTCGTCCGTCGTTTGGGGAAATCGTAGCGATGTATGGAGAAATGGGCGCTATCTCAATATTTATAATAGTTTAGCGCTCGTAGGTTGATTGAAGAATTCCGCCGCCAATCGCCTTTCCATGAAGTTTCGCTGCGCTGAATTTAATCTTCTTCTGTCCGCTCTTCTGCGTTCTTGCGTTTCCCTTTAACGCATTATCGAGTTTAATATGGCTTAGTAATGCAGCGATCCTAGTTCAGTATTCTTCGTAGAAATTCACTGCATTTCGTCGCTCTATAGTTTGTTCGCCTTCTCAGCTGAATTGAAAGTGTTGTGTCTTCGTCAGCGGATACCCAGTCTCGGTGCTATGTTTCGTTATTCTTCGTCGCTTTATACTGGATACAATTTCACTTATACTGGATAACAAATTCACTGCATTTCGTCGCTCTAGTTTTGTTCGCTTTCTCAGCTGAATTGAAGTGTTGTGTCTTTCGTCAGCGGATACCCAGTCTCGGTGCTATGTTTGTTATTCTTCGTCGCCTTAGCTGGATACAATTTAAAAAAAAATAGATGCATTGTTGTGCTTACATTATCTCATGATTGGGAGTCTGTCTTCCTTATGCTATCCCTATCTGTCCTATCTAATTTTCTTATTCCTAGTGTTTCCTTCATTCAATCTGGAAAAACATCAACATTGTATATGCCGTTATTCCTTATTCACACCACTGCACTTTATGAACTGAATGACAATACCTTTATGGTTTAGATTTATCACAACAATGAAGGAAGAAAGAAAAATTATTTTATCTTACAATTTTATGGCAAACAAACAAAAATTTTTATCTCAAAGCTGCTTGTTTTGAACTGATTTTATCAAAAGCATTTTTATTTTATTGCAGTGTGTGAGAATTTTCTATTTGATTTATTGTCAGACGTTAATCTACTAGGATACTTCAAACTTTTCTTCTTGCTGCTGGGGCTCTGGTTGCCGAACACTTCTGCGTCGTCGTCCGTGCGCTGCCATTGTTTAACACTGATGGCGGTGGCGTCCTGTGTGCTGCCGTTGTTTCACTTGCGCCACTGTTGAAGTCTACTGCGCTGACTCGTACGTTCGTTTGGGGAAATCGTAGCGATGTATGGAGAAATGGGCGCTATCTCAATATTTATAATAGTTTAGCGCTCGTAGGTTGATTGAAGAATTCCGCCGCCAATCGCCTTTCCATGAAGTTTCGCTGCGCTGAATTTAATCTTCTTCTGTCCGCTCTTCTGCGTTCTTGCGTTTCCCTTTAACGCATTATCGAGTTAATATGGCTTAGTAATGCAGCGATCCTAGTTCAGTATTCTTCGTAGAAATTCACTGCATTTCGTCGCTCTAGTTTTGTTCGCCTTCTCAGCTGAATTGAAGTGTTGTGTCTTCGTCAGCGGATACCCAGTCTCGGTGCTATGTTTCGTTATTCTTCGTTGCCTTTTTCTTTTTCTTCATTCTTCGAGTTATTGAACTCGGAAATTTCTTCTTTTTGTTACTTGTTGATTTTCTTCATGTTTCTAGCGCTTAAGGATTAGCGCTCTTTTACTAGCAGTTGGTCAGTATTTCTATTTTATTTTCCCCCTCTGTTTTGTCCACTGTGTGTGTGTGTGTCTCTATCGGTGTTTGCACTTAGAATCCACAATCGCCTGAGCACCACTTTTGTTTAGTCTCTGTTTTACTTTTTATTTTCTTCGTTGTTGTGTTTGAGTACTTACGGGTTTCTTTTATTCTCTTTCTCTCTTCCTTTTTTTATAAGTCTTCTTCGTAGCTTATTGGTAATGTTTGGAAGGTTATCTGTTATATGGGCTAACCTTCAATTATCACTTGCGATGAGTTTCTATTCTCTTAAGAACATTGTAGAATAATTTCTTTCGTTTTCCATGTCTCTCAGGAGGCTAGGCATGGATAAGTTTCCTTAGATTCTGGGCAAGTTAAACACCACTTAATTAATCTTACTTATAATTAGAGTATCAGTACACACTTTCACTTTACACAACACTACACAGGAACAGAGGGAGAAATGGACATAGCCTCCCCGTATAAGGCTTAGATCCTAACTGAGTTTCTCTGGGAGCTGAAGTGAAGTCTGAACCTAACTCACAAATTTAGCTCCTCCTTAACTTCTTACTAAGACATATCCTACTACTTCTTGAGTGGCTTTCCTTACTTCCGGTGCCACCCCTAGATTAGTCTTACTGGTTCCGTTAATCTACGGTAACCACCCACTGAAGGTGTCAAAGTTCAGATTTTCCACTGGAGTTTGCAATTTACTGTTTTGGCAAAAATGCGGCTGTGTTTAGTCTCGTTTTCGAAACTGCTATTTCTGCAGTCTGATACTGCCACATATCTACTCCCTTTTCTACCTCTCCTGGTAGACTCTTTCATCACTACCCTCACTCTATATATATTTCTACCAGTGGATTTTCCTATCTAATTGTCCCTACATATTTATAGACAGACTCCTGTTGTTTCCTAACAGTAGAACAACTTGTATCCACAAAGTCCCACCCACAGATGCCCATTCACCTCCAATTTAACAAAATAGTAACCTCAAATAGGGTGCCCACTTACACCTCTGAGGGGGAAGTGCTGGCGCACAAGTCCCGCTTTTTCTCATTTACCAAATATGACCCACCTTATGGCACCAGTAGCAAACAACTGGTTTTTGGTCCTTGTACAGCATATGCGGCCTCCCACACCTACAACACTGACTCCTGAATTCACCAAAACTTCGCCTTCTGAGCTCATTCCACCCCCACCTTCCCAAACTACTGCTTTACTCTCAACAAAACTTGGACCTAGATGCACTCACAGTAGCAACATCACTGAATTGTATTAAAAGTCAAGATTTTAATCCTTTCATTAATAGTTTGTTCACTTCCATTGCCATTCCCTGAATTCCAGGTAGCTGCTGCAATGACTTGACTAGGCATTCGCAAACAATAACCTCACTATATATTCGAACCCATCCCCCTTAAACCCACCTAAGCCTGCCAACTTTCTTAGATCATTAGCAAAAACTGTAAAACCAAAGAACAACTCTACATGAGCTATTACCTTGGAATCTGATTTTTCCTATACTTTCAGTGTTGCGGATGAAGATGGCGTTGTTATTGTTGGTCAACTATTTTTAACCTCAAATCCCTTTGAGGACACTGGGTTCAGGTGGGGGAAAACACTTGGAGAAAGACTTATGTTTTTGTTATGGAATGGTTCCGTGCATGCACAAGTCATAAGAGAGCCATATGTTCAAGAAGGGAACCTTATATAGGGTAAATAACCACGTGGACTGGCCAACTCGCTGACTATCGCGGCTAGGCCACCCTCCGAAAAAGTACTTTTAACACGTCCTGACACCGGAGATGGTCATCAGTCATGAATTGTTGGTGGTGATAACAGGAGCTCAAGAACTCTACAGAGGGTAATGAAAAGGGTGGCCAACGCAGTGCCTACAACCCCAAAATGCTCTCAAAGTTTTTACTTACAACTCCAAATATTTCGAAGATTGACGCCATCCTGATGTTTGCAAAGTCGCTTGTGTCAACAAACTTCCCATTTTCTGTGCTAAATCCACCCACTACTTGTACCCATAGACAGTGGGGTACTTTCATCACAACAATCAAAACCCCGACCTCTAACCAGCACTTATTCGTACTTATTCAAGGGGACTACGGCATTCTTTGCGGCGTTTTGCGCTCTTCAATTGTTTATCAGTGTTGTCAATTGATATGTGTTACCCTCCTACCTGGGTATAAGACTTACTCACAAAACACCCAGGGAAAATAAGTGAAATTAGCCATATCTATTTGTAGTATATATAGCATCTTACAGTCAATTTTATCATTGGTTGCATTACTATGACAACTAGAATCATGGAAACAGTTTGTAAATGCAAGGGCGTATGTGTGACACTCCCACCAGATGGACAACGATGAGTCATTTTTCCTCGCGTCGTCAGCTAGAAAGTATACATCCAAAATATTTGTAATTTTTTGGGATTAATTTGATTGCAAAAAAGGGATAATAGACATGAATTAAATAAACATTTTGAAGTAAAGTTAAACTAAATAATGAGTAAAGTAAACAATTTAGGGAATAAAGCTTTGCACCTCACAATCAGTGTTGTCGTCTGTTGCTCGTAATTGTGTTTGCAGTGTGAGTACTTAGGAACCAGGAACAGCAACGTCGTTCAAGTGCAATGTGGAGTGAATTAAGACCAAAATGTGTATAATTACAATCAAATAAGCACTGTGGAGTTTCAGTTGTGATGGCAGTAAGGATAAAACCACCGATTACAAGGTAAAAATAAATTCAGTTCAAACATGACCCCGGGAATAAAAAGTTTCATACTTTCACTAATATAGGCAACAAAATGTTGTTTTATTGTGCTGATTACAACTGCAATCTTGAGTATGATCAATAAACATTACGTATATACACTAACATTGTTCAAATGAGTGGTGGGAAGGCTGGGAAAGATGGTGGATTGTCCATGGTTAGACCGGCCAGCCACACGATTGCCACCATATTGGATTTCAAAACTGCCTTGAAAACATATTTTATGAAGAGCTCACATGCTTATTCTAGTTCTTATGGGGCTTTCATATATCACATTATGTTGATGAAACTTCAATCTTGAATGGTATGCTTAAAGTTGTAATTGTATTCTTGTTTCACCAATTAAATATCGAGTGAATAAGGCCTGGCCAGTGCGATGACGATGGATCGTCCACGGTTGTTTACCCTATAACAGGAACTATAGGCTACTAACCTAACCTACCCTACCCTAACCTTGTAGGCCATGTTACTTAGCAAGGGGGTGGAGCCCATGACACCCCTGGGTAGATCTAGGGTACCTATCCGCGGCGACCCAGACTATGGCAGTTGCGGTTTTTCTATGCAGTTTTACCTACTAAACAAGAATTTGAAGTAATATTTATTCGGACGACTGCTAATTACCTTTGAACTCTATCTATGAGGTAAAGGGGACGGGGAACCCCATTGGGAACCAGGGTTTTGGGTGGGGACAAACACTGGGGAGAATTATACCATTCTACTCTATCCTACGGTAAAGGGGAGGGTACCCCCAGTGGGAACCAGGGTTTTTTGGGTTGGGGAGACACACTTGGGGGAGGTTTTGCCGTGTTATTGTGGTATTTCCCATTATTTATGACATTTAAAACACGAAATACAATCGAAAATAAGAGATAACAAAAGCATCGATAGTGGAGCCGTTTCACATCCAAATCCCATCTACTACTAGTACTATTACAACACCGAATCCTATTGCGCATGCACCAATTCTACTGCGCATGCGCTAGTTGTAAGGGAGCTTTTGTTCTAAACGCAGGCTTCTTAGTGAGGAAAAAAATGGGGGTGTACGGGAGGGGTACATGTATTTAGCCAATCACGTTGCAGTATGACCCCTACATTGCTATAGGACCGAGTGAAGAATTGGGGGTATTCATACATTGAGTTACATAAATTCATTTTCCTAATTTGTTTTTTAATCATGTTATATGAATTCTAGTGTTTACTCCTGTTTCCCTTATCATAGTATTTGTATAATATTTGTTTTGGGCATGTTCTTACCTAATAATTTTGTCATATATACTTTGAAAATATTAAGTTGTATAATGAGGACAGACACCTGAAAATGCCTACGTGGTTGGACTATAAGTGGGTGTTAGGATGATTCGATACCTACCTTCCTGTCGGTTACGTGAAATTGCAAGTTGCTTGGGATATTTCATACATGATTTATACACAACTCACTCCCTTCCCTTTCCAGTATTCACGTCTGACTGTTTGCGTTTCACCATTAAGAATACATTTCATACCCATAACAATTTCTTTGTTAAAATTTGACCTTATTGGAACATCTACTTATATATATATTCCATTATATCCTTTTACACACATTTCAATTTACACGTTTTTCTCCCTTCTCTTTCCATTATCCACCTCTGTCTATTTACGCTCATAATTTTACAATCCTTTCTCACCCATAAAAAATTTTGGATAAAATTTTACTAATTATTAGAACATATTCATTTGTTATATCTTAGGCTACCTTCAAATTCATCTTCCTTTACGGTGAGGGGGAGGGGATTACGGGGGGGCTCTGCCCCCCGGTCAGGTAACACGTTCTTCTAGGCTAGGTTAGGTTAGTTAGGTTGGTGAAGTTAGTTGGTTATATCTTAGTCTACCTTCAAGTTTGTCTTCTATAAGGGGGGTGGATGGGGGGGGCTCTGGCCCCCTGCTCAGGTAACACGTTCTACTATGGTTGGTTGGTGAAGTTAGGTTGGTTATATCTTAGTATACCTTCAAGTTTGTCTTCCTCTACGGGGTGGGGGGTCCGCCCCCCGGTCAGGTAATATGTTCTACTAGGTTAGGTTGGTTAAGTTAGTGTGGTAACCTATATGTTGGCCTTCCTTCAAGTTTGTCTTTCTATAAAGGGGGGTGGGGACGGGGTGCTCTGCCCCCCGGTCAGGTGACACATTCTACTAGAATAGGTAAGGTTAGGTTGGTTATATCTTAGTCTACCTTCAAGTTTGTCTTCCTTTACAGGAACTGTCCTGCTGCCTCCCTGAACCTGCTGATCTGGGGGGCGGGAAGACTCGCCCCTGCTACGTGTCGATCAGCATCCCTACGTACTTCATCCTCTGCTTGGGCTCGAGTTCTGACTTCTTGTAATTCACTACGATCCCCAGATCGCGCAGAATTTGAGGAGTCGATCTCTGTCCTGCAGCAACTGAGCGGGAGCTCGCCAGGACTAACCAATCATCGAGATACCTCAGAAGAATGGTTGAGAGATCGAACAAAGTGCCCTGAATTGGTACACGTCCCGTCGAGGATGAAGCGGAGGTACTTCCTGGAGGATTGATGGATGGGTATCTGGAAATACGCGTCCTTCAGATCCACAGGAAGCATGAAGTCGTTCTCCCTGATGGAATCAAGCACTGATCGTGCTGTTTCCATCGTGAACCGAGTCTGGCAAACCAATCGGTTCAAGGGAGAGAGATCTATCACCGGGCGCCAGCCCCCTGAGGACTTTCTCCACCAGGAAAAGTCGACTGTAGAAGCCCGGCAACTGATCCCATACGATCTCCACAGCTCCTTTGCTCAGCATGGCTTCTACTTCCTGCCGAAGCGCCACGTACTTGGTCGAACCAGGAACGTACGTTTGCAGATGGACCAGTTGGAGGTGAGGTGGCCGAGACTCAAAGGGTAGTAAATATCCCTCCCGAAGGACGTTCACTATCCAGGTTTCCGCTCCTTAGCGCTGCCATGTTGCCCAATGGCTCGCCAGGCACCCCCCCACTTCTGGCAGCAGGTAAGAGGGAACGCCGTCCCTAGCGTTTCCTCCTCTCTTCGACTTCTTCCCAGATCCTCCTCGAGAGAAGGACTGGGAGGAGGGCTGGTTACGGTCACTCCTTGCAGTAGAAGTCGAAGGCAGTCTTTCCTCTCGGCTTCAATGAGGCGATCGTCTTAGGCGCAGAGGAAGCGCTAGCTAAACTCTTGGGCTTACCCGCAGTCTTCGCGGTTGCCCCCCCCCCCCCCCCCCCGGCATCTTTCGAGTCGAGTTGCCCGGCATCTAGACTGCCTGGTGGACGAGACGGTCACTGTTGTCAGTGCACCGCTGTTCCACATCAGCATCCACCATCTCTCTGGGGAAGAGAGAGGAGGAACTCCGCACCAGTCTGTTGCGAAGATCCAAGGCCGCCTCTCGCCCAGCTGCCCTACTCACTCGGGTGAGAACAAGCGTCTCTAAGCCGGAGAACCAGTTGGCCCACGGTTACGAGGTTAGCCATCTAGTGGGCCAGGTAGGAGATGGCCCTACCTCCAGACTGGCACAGTCTCACAAAAGCCGGGTCCCCTTCAGGAGTGTTGTTCCCCAAGGAGGCCATGGCTTTCGACACTGTGAGGAATCACAGGTCGATCCAGGAGACTGCTTGGAATGCTGCCATAGCGGTAAATTCCAAGGCAAGTGCCTCTTGCTGCGAGAACCATGGGTTCTCCGACAGGAGCTGCTGCAGAGAAACCCCCGGAGTTAGCCTAGCTAGCTCCGGGTTAACCTGTTTGGGCGGCAGAGGGTCTTCTGAAGGCATGTAGAAATGCCTCTGTTGCGGTAGAGGTGGGGGAAGGAGCTTGGAAGACCTACCGGACCGAAGTGAACCCTCCTGTCCGGAGACGAGAGCGTCCAACCTGGCCTCAGTATGCTGTCAGCCAAGGCTGATCGCGGCAGACCCACCATCGTCCTGGGTTCCTTTTTGGGGCCCCAGAAAGACTCCAAACCCAAGTAGTAGCTCGGAATAGGGAGCGGCGATCCTTCCCCGAGGTCGTTGTGCTGACGAATCAGCGCAATAACCTCTGCGAACAACCTCTGGATCTCAGGAGTGACTGCATCCTGCGGAGACGGACCGTCAAGCCCGTCCAACGAGAACACCTCCTGAGACCCTCCTCCTTCCACAGGAGGAACCACAACAGACTCTTCATGGTCTCCTTCTACCACTTGCGCATACAATATGGTCGGTCCTAGGACCGTGCCAGGTTCATAGGGCGTCGTGGTGGGATCGCGAGGGCCGCGATCGCCTCACTCTTCCCGGTGTAGCCCGAGGAAGTTGAGGGGATAGAGAGGTAGACCTGACACACTCCCCCCCGCCCACCGGCAGAACCGGTTGTGCTGAGGGGTTGCAGGTTGGTGATCGAGCTGCAGGCCTGGTTGAGCGGCTGGACCGAGAACAGCGGCGATGGTCCCGAGCGTCAGAAAGAGCTGCCGCTGGTCCCCCTCTCCGCCCAGTCCCGGTAGGAGTGGCGGTCAGGGGACCTGCAGAGTCCGCTGTTGCGGTAGGAACAAGGCCTGTCCTCATGGCGCGCCAAGCCGCTTGGACCAGCCGAGGCATGGTTCAGGCGACCGAGGGGACCGCTTCCTTGCCTCAGCCCGCGACCCGGTCTGGGACCGTCGCGTCAGCCCTGGGTACCAGCAGATCACCACGAGAGCGATCACAGGTCTGGTGGGAGTCACCTGAGTGACCCCCGCCAGTCTTCCGCTCCGTGCCTGGATCCTGGTGCCGAGCAGACTCGGTTGCCTGAGTCTTGGCTGTACGGTCACCCGCAGGTGACCGTACACTCGGTACCTCTCGCGAACGAGAGGCTGAGATGGTACCTGGCGCCGAGGCAGAACCTCTGGCGCCAGGCGATGAGGTACTGGTGTTAGCCGGCACTCCTCGGTCGTCGTTCTTCTTCTTTCCTGCGGAAGGAGAGACGGGCCTCATTCCCGAAGGAACAGGAGGACCAGCGGGAGTCCCAACCGTCCCACCGGAGTGGGATGGACCCTTAGAAGTCTCAGGACGAGCCTTCTTAGGGGGGGAGGAGGCTACCTTCTTCTTCTTCAGCTGTGGGGCCTTAGAAGTTGAAGGGGAAGCGGCAGCAGACGACGACGACGAAGAAGACGATGAAGACGACGACGACACCTTCCTCCTCTTCTTCTTCATCAGCTTCCTCAGGACCACCGTCAGGTCTTCCATCCAGGACGGAGCCGGGGCAGTTGCAGAAGCAACAGGGCCCGACTGCACCTGTCCGGAAGGACCTGGGGTGAGGGCAGCAACACCACGGGCAGGAACGACGGCGGCAGGAACTGGTACCGGAACTGAAGCAGCAGCATACTCAGGAACAGGAGGCGGGGCAGGAACCAGCGGCATCCTCTGCATAGGAGGCAGGTCCAGGGGAGAGTCCTTGGGACATCGGAAGTCAGGGGCTGAAGCAAGAGCGGCAAAACCAGGTGGCAGCATCACAGCGGGCATCATCACCTCCAGCAGCAGCGCCTGCACACAGCTGTCAGGGTCACTGTGGCTACGTGCTGGGTGTACACCAGGTGCGGCGGAGCAGCCTAGCCAGGAGTGGACACCGTCGTGGTTGTCATGGTGGGTTGGGCCGTGGGTTACCGGCATGGCCCCCCTCGCCAGGTGACTCAGCAGCACCTGAACCATCGGTGTCCCCTTGGAGCCCCGCGAGTACCAGGCCCGTCCGAGATTGTCTCCCGTGGCAAGCAGATCTGAGGAAGGAAAAGTCGGGTGAGTCAGTGGGGGGATTTCCCCTCATCAGGGGGGGGGGGGACAGTTCCAACCACAAGCGAACGGAAGACCCCCGAATACAACTGGATATCGGGGTGGAGGGAAGAAAGAAGAAGACGTGTCCGTGACCAAGGGAGTAGCCGGAGAACCCTCCAATGACTCCTTGGCCAGCTTATACGGCTTCTTCCTCCCCCCATAGCGCTCCCGCTGCTCCTCCGACCATATAACACATACATCACATGGCTCTGTGCGAGAGCATTCTCGCCCTCGACACCGAGTACAAAATTCGTGAGGATCAACCTCTACAGAGGACCAAAAGGCTCCACACTTCCGGCCCTCCACAACAGGGCACAATCTGCGGCTGATTGGGGGGTGGGGGGGGGGTCTCTGGTCTCCGGGCTCTCGGGAATCCATAATCACTTGCAAAATTCTTGAGAATGAAATACAAAAACGACAGACATACTTATGCAGGCTTTGTACATTCACACTGAGTAAAAGAAAAAGAGAACAGCCTTCACGAAGTAAAGAAAACAGAGCATACGACTGAAGCGGGCAGAGAGGCGAGCAACACGTCCATCCACCAACGCAGCCGAAAGCAGAGTGACTCCTCTCCTCGCAGTCGAGCTGACCGCCAACTGCCGGACAAGTAGTTAACTACCGAACCCCCTTGTTCGAAGCTTACGACCGGTTCAGCTGCCGCTAAGTACCTTCCTATTGTTAAAGGACCGAGGGTTTGTATACATATCGGAACAAACTTCCAACCAATCATAAGCCTTGTCACCAATGCGGTTACGATACCCCAATTCAACAGATTGAGTTTTAAAATCATTTAGCAAGAAGTATTCGCAGTGATAACACCTCACTCTCCATACTCTCAAAATGACCGTATTTCACCAGTAATAGTGTTAAAAATTCTGTTACGATATACGGTATTTGGATTTTGTTTGTATGGTGTTTTTACGTTGCATGGAACCAATGGTTATTCAGCAATGGGACTAACGGCTTTACGTGACTTCCGAACCACGTCAAGAGTGAACTTCTATCACCAGAAATGCACATCTCTCACTCCTCAATAAAATGGCCGAGAACCGAACCTGCGACCACCGAGGTGAGACGCAAACACCATACCAACCACGCCACTGAGGCGCTTCTACTATATGGTATTTGGTATTTGGCTGAAAAATCTGTTCAAGATTCAAGATGGGCAGACTTCCAAGAATCGTAGATCAAGAATCGAAGACGAGATGAGATCTGGCATACCTAAGTGCGTAACTGAATTGTACCATCTGCCTTTTTAAGGTAAAGTTCCCAAACTATATTCCCCTATTGTTAGAACAATCGTGTTTAGTAATTTTACAGTCAGAAGTGTTAGATTTTGTTGGTTCGTTAACGTTATTTGCCATATCCACTACCAACGACCCATCGTCACTTAGCCAACTCGTATCCTCCGTGTGTCGGCGGGCCCCACCCCCAAGTACCCCGCCGCTTCCCCTTAGTGAACATATGGCTCCGTGGTAGTTGCAGAATTCAAACATGGTGGCTGTGTTTACATTTCACCAAACACTTGGTAGATCGATCTAAGGAACTATTCCACGGCGATCTAGACTATGGCAGTTGACGTTTTCCTATGTTATTTTACTTGCTTTACAAGAGTTGAAGGGAATATTTTTTTCGTTCCACTGGAACTAAACTTTAATTTACCTTTGAAAACTTAATATGTCGACCCGTTGGTACCGTCATGTAGTCTTCAAAGGTAAATTACTGCTTGGTTACAGTTGTCCGAATAAATATTAGGGTAAACAATCAGGGACGATCCACCATCACTCGATATTTAATTGGTGATGAAGAAACAAGAATACAATTACAACTCTAAGCATACCATTCAAAAGATTGAAGTTTCGTCAACATAATGTGATATATGAAAGCCCATACGAACTAAAATAAGCAAGTGACGCTCTTTGTAAAATATGTTTTCAAGGCAGTTTTGAAATCAATATTGTAAGGCTGGCGGTCTATTCACGAACAATCCACCATCTTTCCCAGCCTTCCACCACTCATTTGAACAATGTTAGCGTATATATGTGCTTTATTGATCTTACTCAAGATTGCAGCTGTAATCAGCAACAATAAAACAACATTTTGTTGCCTATATTAGTGACAGTATGAAACTTGTATTCCCGGAGTCATGGTTTGGACTGATTTCATTTTTACCTTGTAATCGATGGTTTATCCTTACTGCCATCACAACTGAAACTCCACAATGCTTATTTGAATGTAATTATACACATTATTGGTCTTAATCCACTCCACATTGCACTTGAACCACGTTGCTGTTCCTGGTTCCTAAGCGCTCACTCCACAAACACAGTTACAAGCAGCAGACAACGACAGTTTATGAGGTGCAAAGTTTTTTATTCCCTTAACCCTTAAACGCCGAAGCGGTAAAAAAAAAAATGTCTCCCGTGTGCCGGAGGTGTTACAGAGTGAGCACAGAAGCGGAAAAAACATTTTTTTCAAAAAATCACAGCGCGCTTAGTTTTCAAGATTAAGAGTTCATTTTTGGCTCCTTTTTTTGTCATTGGCTGAAGTTTAGTATGCAACCATCAAAAATGAAAAAAATTATCATTATCATGTATAAATAATGCAATATATGATAGCGCAAAAATGAAATTTCATATATAATTGTATTCAAATCGCGCTGTGCGCAAAACGGTTAAAGGTAACAAGTTACTTTTTTTCGTTGTAATGTACACTAAATTGCGATCATTTTGGTATATAAACACATTGTAAAATGATAAAAGCAACACAGAGAAAATATTATCACAAAATAATGCATGAATTCGTAACACACGGACGCAAACAAATATTTTTTTCAAAAATTCACCATAATCTAAATATTGTCCTGAGACTTTCCAATTTCTTTCAAAATGAAGACAAATGATTGAATTACTATAACTGTAAGAGTATTAGCTTACAAATGCAGTTTTCGACATACCTGACGAGTTAAAGTTGACCAAATGCGATTTCTTTTTATATATACCTATATTATTTATATGCAATTATTTCGGAAATAAGAAAAGCTACAACCTTAAAATATTTTTTGTTTTATTCTGCACGAAATTGCGCACATTTTCATATATAAAACTCTATGAAATGCCTAATATGAAACGGAGCAAATATTCCGAGAATAGGACGTACGCATTTCAGAGATTTTGTGGCGGAGAATCCGCGCGCGGAGGGAGGAAATTTTTTTTTTTTGTTTTTTTTTTTTAATTCACCATAAAATCTAAATATTGTGCTAGAGACTTCGAATTTTTTCAAGATGAAGATAAATGACTGAATATTTACTAGACTGTAAGAGTTTTAGCTTACAATAGCCATTTTTCGACCATTTCGGTGGAGTCAAAGTTGACCGAATGTGGTTTTTTTTTCTATTTAATCGTGATTTATATGCAAAATATTTCAAAAATGAGAAAAGCTACACCTTCAATTATTTTTCGTTGTATTCTACATGAAATTGCGCATTTTCATATATAAAACTTTATGTACGGATAATTTAAAATGGTGCAAACATTATCACGATAGCATGTATGATTTTTTAGGAAGAGTTACAGCGCGGACGTAAAGAAATTTTATTTTTTTTTTCATAAATTCACCATAAATCGAAATATTTTGTGCTAGAGACTTCCAATTTGTTGCAAAATGAAGGTAAATGCTTGAATAATTACTATAATATAAGCGTTTTAGCTTACAATAGCGTTTTCGAGACCATTTCGGTAGAGTCAAAGTTGACCGAAGGTTGAAAATTTGTCACTTATCATTTTTATATGAAAATATTTCAAAATGATAAAAGCTACAACCATGGGTTGTTTATAGTTGTATTGTGCATGAAATTGCGCACATTTCCATATATAAAACTTTATGTAACGGCTAATTTTAAAATGGTGCAAACATTACCACAATCGCATGTATGATTTTTTTTCGGAAGAGTTACCGGGCGGACGTAAGGAAAAAGTTTTTTCATAAATTCACCATAAATCGAAATATTGTGCTAGAGACTTTCAATTAGTTGCAAAATTAAGGTAAATGATTGAATATTACTAAAATATAAGAGTTTTTAGCTTACAACTGGCATTTTTTTACCATTTCGGTAGAGTCAAAGTTGACCAAAGGTTGAAATTTAGGCACTTATCGTTATTTAATATAAAATATCTCAAAAAACTTGACTAAAAGCTATAATCCGTGAGTATTTTTTGTTTTTTTGTTTTATTCTACATAAAAATGCGCACATTTTCATATATATACTCCATGTAACGGCTAATTTAAAATGGTACAAAAAATTATGTCAAAGTGACAAAATAATTTCCGAGATGTGTCACAGATACTTTTAGTGCGGCAAGAAAGAAATCGCGCTTGCGCTGCGTAACGATTGTAAACAAAACAACACCTCGATCCATGAACTCCCAGCATCCCCAAAGCGCGTGATTCAAAAGTTTTCGGCTGGTAGGCCTATAGTATTTTTTTTCCGCGAATCTAAAAAAAAAATTTTTTAGTCGACGTATGGTACTCCATTCGGCATACGGGAGACATTTTGACTCGACGTTTAATACGTCCATTCGGCGTTTAAGGGTTAATTGTTTACTTTACTCATTATTTAGTTTAACTTTACTTTGTTACTTCAAAATGTTTATTTAATTCATGTCTATTATCTCTTTTTTGCAACCAAATTACCACCCCGAAAAATTACAGATATTTCTAAAGTAGATACAATCCAATGTTTCTAACCTTGTCGTACATCTGGCTGCCGAAAACATCCGTGCAGCAGATGACAATTAGTGGATTATATATAAAAAAAATTTTTTGCTAGCACTTTTCATTGATTTAAGTCTATATTAGTATTTTGATTTTTTTTAATAACTGTATGCCAGAAATAAATGTAACCTTTAATGTTTGCATGCTAAGAATGGCAAAATCATTGTTGCCCACCTCAGTGGAGCTTCACACTACCCGCCGATGCATATCATAAACTGTTTCCATGAATTCTAGTTGTCATAGTAATGCAATAATGATAAAATTGCTTTAATATTTATGTATATATACTTCCAATACATAGGCTAATTTCACCAATTTCCACGTTTTGTGTAAGTCTTAAACCCAGTTTGGAGGGTAAGCACATACCAATTGGGAACAGAGAGAGAGAGAAGGGAAGGTGAAGGAAGGAAGAAGGACGGGTGGCGGTGGAGGTAGGGGGGAGAGGGTAGGTGGAGCTTTTTAGTGCTGTGTTCGTATCCATTTCTGGATAATGGAGTTTTTGTCTCTTGGTAAAGGGACAAGTGTCATTATTCTTTACGATTAGTGATTCACAATACCCTTATAAATTACGGCACTGGGTGTAATACCCTGTAGCAAAATCTCGTTCTGATACAGAAATATTGCCAAAAAACGTGCTTGCACTGTCTCTGAAACCCATAGTAGGTATGCTGCTTAGTTGTCAATCAAGTTTTTTGTAATCAAGTATTTTTTACAGGCTAGCTATGCTCCTCAATGCTAACTTTCCTCTTTTAACGACTTTCTGGTCATTGCAAATTCAGCCCCATTAATTTCTTATGGTGTGAAAACAGACAAGAGGCCCAAGGGAGCAAAAGCAAATTGCGTCACACTACGGCGGTAATCCGGCAGTAACACATCTTCATATATCCAAAAAGTAAATAATAAAGATATATGTGCGCATTACGATTATAAAAATTAGTACATGAATAGCTGAAAACAATCTGCATGAATAACTGGTAAACTGTTGTGCATGAAAGTTGAGTATAGCAATTCATTTACAATAGGTACGAAAGTCAAGATTTCATGACGTCATAATACAGGACTTAAAAAACATTCTAATTCCGAAAAATAATTACTTAAATTTGAGTCAGGAATCGAGTTACTTTTTCAATAACGAATATTTTCAAATTAATCATCATAAATATGTAAAATATTGATGTTTTACTATTTATTTAAATAATTATCTAGTGCACACTTTGTTGTCCTCTTCTACCAAAACAGTAGTTTCCTTAAAAACGCTTTGGCCAAGGACCATTTTCCAATTGTTGTGATGAAAGTGCCCCAGTGCCAATGGGTACAAGTGGTGTGCGGATTTATCACAGGAAATGGGAAGTTTGTTGACACAAGCGACTCTGCAAACATCGAGATGGCATCAATCTTCTAAGTTATTTAATCATAAGTAAAAATTTTGAAAGGGTTTTGGTGAAGTTTCCACTGCGTTGGCCACCCTTTTCATTACCCTCTGTTTAAAGCTTTATAAGTACTTTTGGCCATTCCACGTGGTTGTTTACCCTACTTTCAAATCTTGTACAGCAAGTAAAATTATATGGAAAACGTCAATTGCCATAGTCTAGGCCACGCGGATTGCTTCTGTAGAAAATACCCACCCCTGGATGAAGGAAACTGTTTTTTTACCAAAACTTTTCTAGGGGGTAACACCGCAGTCGATCCTGGTAATCATAGGCTAATTAGGCTAGGTATAGCCTAGGAGGTAGCTAGGCTATCAGTTGAGATTTTAGTTCATCTTCCCCTTAATTCTTAAGAATGCCTAAATAGCCTGTAGATTAAAATAGAAAAGAACAATGTGTAAACTAAAACTCACCTCATTAAACTTCAGTGAAGAGCGCTAATACCAAAAACAATCTTACATTATAACAACACAAGACACTAATCACATCTCAGATGGTATCTGATAGCTCCGAGTCGCCGACGGGGGATGACGAATTGACGATCTACGATCTACGGTTTTTTTTCTTTTACACAATCACCAACAGCTTCCAATCTTACCTTTGCAAACCCCCACCCAAGACCACA
This sequence comes from Macrobrachium nipponense, assembly GCF_015104395.2. Classification (NCBI taxonomy): domain Eukaryota; kingdom Metazoa; phylum Arthropoda; class Malacostraca; order Decapoda; family Palaemonidae; genus Macrobrachium; species Macrobrachium nipponense. Next base: position 64,370,087 of record NC_087200.1, read on the forward strand.
CTAACTTAAGAACTCATTAAGGTTTTTCTATAAAGTTTTGGAAAAATGGCTAATGCAAGCTACTAAAAGAGTTAAATTTAAATAATTTTATTTTAATGACAATTCATGTGATCTTTACATTCTTGTTTGCATTTGTTGGTGCTTTGCAAAAATCAGCTAAGAATAACAAAATGGGAAATTTCTATAGGTTTCTCGTCCAAAGGTCGACTTTTTTATTTTCCAAATTAGGCAAATAATACACGATCTCATTTTTTTTAGTGATAAATAAGCATAAACATCTGATCAGAGATAATTTCATCGATGGAATATGTAAAACTTGTCTCCTTAACGCCGACTGGGTATTTAATCTTTAGCGAAATCTGTGAATTACAGCATCCAACAGGTAATAAGGATTTGTGATGTGTCATATTGTACCCTCTCGTTGCAAGATCAGCAGCCTCTAAGGTTAAACTCACTCCAAGGACGTCCTGTTTGCCTTAGTTTTGCTGTTGTTGCTCTGCTGCTGTTTGTTTATGCTCCGTTTTCTGCGTTGGCTTTCTTGTATCTGCAGGTCTCTGGTCAAAGCCAATGCTGCCTTGAACTGCGTCAGGGTGGTTGCAACTGACGATTTGATCATGTCGATCTGCCAAAGAAATTATCAATAATATGAAGTTAATTAACGTAATACTAAGTTGATTCACGTAATATTAAGTTAATGTTACGTAGCCTGGCTACGTAACATTTTTTATTATCTGAACTATTCCAAACACATCATTATTCTTAATATTGGATATGAGCGTACATTCATATGGAAAAAAGCAAAAGAGTTCCCTTTATTCTGCAAAGCAAGGTTTCGAATAATAAAACGTGTAACAAGAGAAAAGCATAAAATAAAAGGAAAACGAAGTAACAAAAGATAACTTAAACGCAGTTCCGCGGCTTTGCAGTAGCTACCTACATAGAATAAATACGATCTCTGGCACTGAATGTTGTGACATCGTGACACATCAGCAGAACATAGATGTTACTCTGCGAGATGAAACGCGAACATTTAAATTCCAGTCTTTACAGCGCTGTAGGTGATACAAAAGTTTCTGTGGTAAAACAGGATAATCTCTCGAATAGACCGTGGCACCAAGGTCAAGACGAGC
>NC_087200.1:64376216-64388716 GCF_015104395.2 Macrobrachium nipponense
ATAAGTGTGGACTTTTAGAACTTCAAAACATTCCAATCACTGGTGATTTGGTATATATATATATATATATCTATATATATATATAATATATATATATATATACATTTATATATATACACATATATACAGATACTATATATATATATATATATATATATATATATATATATATATATATATATATATATATATAAAGTCTATCACATTACCGTGATTCATATACATATATCGAACTACATATGTCCTTTAATATCTAATTCGCTCTACATCGGAATTAATATGCCAATTCTATTATCGCTTAATAAATTCCCCCTCGGTTAAGCGTATATGAAAATAATATTGATTCCGAGGTAGAGCGAATTAGATATTAAAGGACATATATAGATCGTATATATATATATATATATATATATATATATATATATATATATATATATATATATTTTTGTACACCTTCAAGAGACACTACTCACTCCCCGGATGCTGAAATGAAACACTTATGTTGTGATTTACGGTGTCAAGTCACAGGAAGCAACAGAGTTATTAGTTCTGTTGGAAATACTCTGTGCTTGCGCCATCTGCAGAATAATCTGAGGATCGTCGCTCTTCTGTACTGGGATGATGAAGAAGAAGTACTGGTCACTGCCGTTCGGAGACAGGGTGATTGGGAGTTGACTCTTCAGCTCCTCGAACGTTGGATCGCCACAACTCACTGCCTGGAAGGAACAATTACAGGTGAGCAGAAGAGAACTGACACAATGCTTCATCCAACCTCCAGCTTATTCGGGGCACCTGCTAAAATCTAAGGTCAAATAGAGCGTTGCTTCACCATCGAATATTAAATAAATACGATATATTTTATTAGCAATAATTTTTTCTATACTGTTTAACATAAATATTATTTATTTTTCACATTTTCATTCTAATAAATAACTCATATATCCTATCCTAAAATTCCTTTAACTTTAACTCAACGTGAAATACTTTTTTCAGACATTTTTAGATTTTTCCATAGGACTCCCCTACCACCCTAACAAGAACAACAGCAGCAACAACAACAAAGTAGTTTGTAGCCTTACTCCCCGAGTAAGCGAAAAGCTTGAAAAATAGGCCAAGTCAACGTCTGATAACACTGATGATCGGTAGCCTGGAAAAGGAAAAGGCTCTGTCATATTGAGAGACGTTCTATCTGGACGGGCTTACAGATTGGCAGAAACTTGACCTTACTAACTGGCAAGATTCTTAGTGGAACCCACAGTTACAAATGCGTATCGTTTGCAAGTTACCTTTAAACCCTGACATACATTTTGAAAAACTTATGAATAAACATTTCAAGACTTTGGCTGGAGGCTGCCCAAAGTCGACTGTCTAACTATTAGCAACATTGAGAGTAAAATTGAAGTTCTTTACTTCCACGCCAAAACTGACTGCATTCCTATTTAATTAATGATGATACAGTGGACCAATTTAGCTTACAGAAATATGAATAAATATGAATAAAAAAAAAAAAAAAAAACAATTTCCCGCAATGATGATTGGTTGCTGGGGTATGAAGTGCCCACCAAGGGCAATCAGGGCAGCTCAGTGTGTGGTTGGCAGCTTGAGTGTGCCTGTTTATAAGCCAAAAACCCCGTAGGAGGTTAGTGACGTCATTACATCCCACGCGGTACACTGCAGGCATTACCTGAGGTTCTTTGCAGATCCAGTCGGCCCCTAGCCGCAACCCCTTTCGTTCCTTTTACTGTACCTCCTTCCATAATAAATTTTTTCCCATCTTACTTTCCACCCTCTTCTAACAATTCTTTCATAGTGCAACTGCTTTGAGGTTTTCCTCCCGTTACACATTTCAAACATTTTACTGTCGATTTCCGTTTCAGCGCTGAATGACCTCATAGGTCCCAGTGCTTGGCCTTTGGCCTAAATTCAGTTTTCAATTTAATTCAATAAGCCGAAATTATCAGGACGAAAACTGAACAAATTGACGTCTTATCACTAACAAATCCTGTGGCCATAGACTGAATAGTCTAGTCTTCCAATATACGTATAGAGAGAGGGAGATGGCTGTAGTATAATTAGACAAACGCCAGGCACTGAGAGAGAGAGAGAGAGAGAGAGAGAGAGAGAGAGAGAGAGAGATCTTTGATTTTACATTTTTTATGAATTCCGGGAGAAACTTACATTAAACATGGACTATCTCACACGTTACCTTTTAATCAGATATTTTAAACAATATTAAATGTAACCTAAGCTTAAAACATATTCTAAACTATAAAAGCTCACTAAAATATTCTAAAAACACATAAAAGTACATTTTAGTAAAACATCGTTTAATATCAAATGGCAACACCTCCTCTAGCTTTAAAAAGGGGAGAGCCATTTAAACGCCGTTGAATCAAATAGTTCAGTTCAGTTTGAATGAATACCTTTAAATTCTTCCTGCTAAATGAATGGTTTAAATCGTCCCCCTCCCCTCCATTCATTTGCACAAGTCAGCGGACCATCTGCATTTTTCTGAACCCCATCAGGACATTTAAATAGCGCCTGCGGTTCACTGTAACGGGGCTCTTGACTTGTGGGAGTTTAAATGCCGTCTTTGTGTATTTAAGGGGCGAAGGAAAAAAAGCGATTTTAGGCCGATGTCATTTCGTTATTGATTTTTTAAATAGTTTAAGCTGTGTAGGATCTTCTTTCGTCTCTGCTATTATTTTTAAGCACATTATTGCTGAACTTTATTTGTAAAGTCATAAAAAATATATTTCCCTTGCAACACACTTCTTTTACATCCAAATTATTTTTGCAACTGCGGTGAGTATACTGCACTGCTCGCTATCTTTCGGTAGACTGTGAGTTTAATTGGGAAATGAATATTCTTTTTAATTTTTCTTAGTTTTCAACTTTTTTATAAGCATTTACAAAAAGCATGTATAATATTACTCCGCATCCTTTACCTTACATAACATAGTGTCTGTCCGAGTAACGTGACTGGAATTGCAGCCACGCTTAGAAAAATGGTCCTACATCTGTGAATTCTTTTGCTGTGTACAACATGTGTCCTATAATTGATAATGCTTTTCTTTCCCTGTAATTAATAATAATTATGTCTAGAATTCATCACTTTAAATAAAACACATCAAGTGTTATTCCTTTCTAAGGTAAATGATCGACTTTCGTTCAGAGTTCTCCCAGGGCAGCACCGGGTTGTTCAGCTAGTTGGTGTATATATATTATATATATAGTATGTATATATATATATATATATATATATATATATATATCAATCAATTCACCACACACACAAGCATATATATATATATATATATACTTATATATATATATATATATATATATATATATATATATATATATATATATATATATATATATCCTGGCACAGTTTTTTTCTTCATTGTCTTCCATTGCTAATGCTCATGTTGTTTCTCAGTTTACTGCTAAATCTTTATAAGGCTACAGTGCTTTTTTTCTAGTCTTCACGAAAGCATAAACAAAACTGCTACTATAGTTGCAATATTGTTCATTCTTAGGGCGACAGGATGTTTCAACTATCCATTGATAGTCTTCTTCAGGGCAACTCCATATGCACCATATGCCACAACGGAACTACATTCTAATATTCAGCAGAGTACAGCAAAAAAAAAAAAAAAAAAAAAAAAATTCAGAATCAATAGTGAGATTCTACTGTCAATCCCTTGACTACAGTAAGATTTCCAGAAGTTTCGACGCCTCTTCAGAATTTACATCTGCAAAGCAAGCTGCTCCCAGTCTCCCTGAATATCCCTGAGAGTTACAATGTTCCCCAGTGCAAGGGCTTCAGTGCCCATGCAATACGTACTGGGAGGCTCTCCATCCCCTTCCATATTGCAAACTATGCTTGTCCTAGCTTCCTTGGATCTCTCAGAGATAATGGTGTTTCCCGTCACAAGAGTGAATGAATCAAGTGTGTGGATGTGCGTGTGCGAAGAATAAGCCTAAAGTGCTGTACTTCAGCTTATTGGTAATTGTTCTCTCTCTCTCTCTCTCTCTCTCTCTCTCTCTCTCTCTCTCTCTCAAATCAGGTTTTTAAAAAACACTTGGTACCACGAAGAACCGAACTTCCTTAAGGGCTCTGGCATAATTTTTTAAGAATAGACAATCTGGAGCTTTTTTGTATTCTTCACTACAACTGGTAACTTTGTGAGGCTGGCTTACAACTGTGACTCTCAATCATTCTTCGTATTTTAATTTATCATTGTCATATATCCTCCTTGAAGGTACCAATAGATTTTCCTATTTATTTATCAACAAAGAATATCCACTGCGTTTTTGTGCAATCTAAGAATGACTTACGGTGAAAGGATGTGTAGAAGGCAATGGGGTTTTAGCCAGATACTTTGATTGTAAGGCTGTACTTGAGGGAAGTTTCTGCAACATCGTATTAAGCTTAATATCTATCTAGAAGTGTTAGGTTATTGTGAAAATAAGACAGTTATGCTATCTAACAAAAAAAACAAGGACTGGTCTGGATACTCCCACTATTATACCTCCCCCACCCCCCCATGGGATTCGCAGCAGTGAGATCCTCCTCAGGATAGCTTTCCCAGGAGAGAGGGCTTTCTTCTGCCAGGGACAGAAGCATAGTCAGAGGAGTATCTTACTTCAGGGGTGAGGACTAAACATTTTCAAAGGAGGGAGGTCCTTACTGGGGCTGCCTTCCTAGGAGAGAGGCAGGCTCATACAAGGGCAGGAGGCATCCCTAGGTGAGACTCTCACCATGGGTCTGAGACTAATTCTCCCTAGGGAAGACATCCCTCAAGGGAGGTCTCTAGTCCCTCGCCCGGGGATCCTTTCCCAGAGGAAGCCAGGTCACACACAGAAGAGAAGCCCTCGAGAAGGATCTCCAGTCAGTGAGGCTCTCCTCCGGGGCTGCATTAACAGGAGAGAGGAAGGACTCCTGCCAGGCCAAAAACCAAAAAGGATCCTCATAGTAGTGGGAGCAGAGGATTCCTAGGATAGGCATCTCTTTAGGTAGGTCTTCAGCCCTTGTGGGTGGCCCACCATTGTCCCTTGAGAAGGACAGCCACAGAAGAGGTCCTATCTGGATGGTGGTTACCTTGGTCTTCCTATGGATTGCGACTGTGAAGGGCAACTGTGAAAGAGACACTTCCAGCTAGGAGGGCTATCCACGCCTCTAGGGGAAAGCAGACCACAAGTAGAGCCACCTTGTCAGGCCGGGGCCTTTGGATTTAAGGGAAAAACAACCGCTCCTGGAAAGCTATCTGGCTTGGTATATGACCCGGGGTTCTCCTAGTGGACATACACACACACACATATATAGCATATAGTCGGCTCTGCTGATCTAGACAGTAATCTATGAACATTATATTAGTCGACTGTGGTGCGTTACAATCGGGTGAGAAAAACAGGGGCAAGGCAACTTCATCTTCTCTCTCTCTCTCTCTCTCTGTCTCTCTCTCTCTCTCTCTCTCTCTACATTTTAGTGGGTGAGCAAGAAGGTGCATGCAAAAGTAAATATTTGGAAATCTCGATAAAAAATTTCCTGATGTGTCCTTTCTTTAATATTTTCATTTTATTATCTTATTTCTGAGTGTATATGTTATAGGTCATTTTTTCTTAGCTAAAGTAAAATTTGGCCTTCAAGAACTCTCTCTCTCTCTACTGTCTGTCTATCTATCTATCTATCAAATATTATTATATAGATATATATATATATATATATTATATATATATTATATATATATATATATATATATATATATATATATATGTATATATCAATTCAAGCTACAAATGTCCTTTAATATCTAAATTCACTTTACCTCCCAAATGATATATTTTCATATATGTACCGAAGGGGAATTTTTTAATTGATAATATTTCGTCCCCCCCATGGGATCGAACCACGTCCAAGTGGACGGGGACGAAATCAGGGACAGTCAGTGACGCTATCTAATCAGCCAACAGAGCGCTATAAGTTCATATCGATTCTGACCTTACAATCACCCTCGATCTGGATGCTTTCGTAATTTAGAATCGATATGAACCCCATCTACCTGTTGGCCAATTCGAGCGTTTGACAGCACGTAGCCTTTTGTTATGAATAATTATCACATCGAACCGTGATCCATTTCATATATCAATTCAAGCTACAAATGTCCTTTAATATCTAAATTCACTTTACCTCCCAAATGATATATTTTCATATGTACCGAAGGGGAATTTTTTAATTGATAATAATTCCGTCCCCCCATGGGATCGAACCACCGTCCAAGTGGACGGGGACGAAATCAGGACAGTCGTGACGCTATCCAATCAGCCAACAGAGACGCTATAAGTTCATATCGATTCTGACCTTACAAATCACCCTCGATCTGGATGCTTTCGTAATTAGAATCGAATATGGAAACCCCGTCTACCATGTTGGCCAATTCGAGCGTTTGACAGCCGTAGCCTTTTGTTATGAATAATTATCACATCGAACCGTGATCCATTTATATATCAATTCAAGCTACAAATGTTCCTTTAATATCCTCAATTCAACTTTACCTACCCAAATGATATATTTCATATATGTACCGAAGGGAATTTTTAATTGATAATAATTTCGTCCCCCCCACCCCCATGGGATCGAACCACCGTCCAAGTGGACGGGGACGAAATCAGGACAGTCCAGTGACGCTATCCAATCAGCCAACAGAGACGCTATAAGTTCGTATCAATTCTGACCTTACAAATCACCCTCGATCTGGATGCTTTCGTAATTAGAATCGATAGGAACCCCGTTCTACCATGTTGGCCAATTCGAGCGTTTGACAGCATGTAGCCTTTTGGTTATGAATAATTATCCACATCGAACTGTGATCCATTTATATATCAATTCAAGCTACAAATGTCCTTTAATATCTAAATTCACTTTACCTCCCAAATGATATATTTTCATATATGTACCGCAGGGAATTTTGAAATTAATTGATATAATTTCGTCCCCCATGGGATCGAACCACCGTCCAAGTGGACGGGGAGACGAAATCAGGACAGTCAGTGACGCCATCCATCAGCCAACAGACGCTATAAGTTCATATCGATTTCTGACCTTACAAATCACCCTCGATCTGGATGCTTTCGTAATTAGAATCGCATATGGAACCCCGTCTACCCATGTTGGCCAATTCGAGCGTTTTGACAGCACGTAGCCTTTTGTTATGACTAATTATCACATCGAACCGTGATCCATTTATATATCAATTCAAGCTACAATGTCCTTTAATATCTAAATTCACTTTACCTCCCAAATGTATATCATATATGTTACCGAAGGGGAATTTTTTTTAATTGATAATATTCCGTCCCCCACCCCCATGGGATCGAACCAACCGTCCAAGTGGATGGGGACGAAATCAGGACAGTCAGTGACGCTATCCAATCAGCAACAGAGACGCTATAAGTTCATATCGATTCTGACCTTACAAATCACCCGCCTCGATCTGGATGCTTCGTAATTAGAATCGATATGGAACCCCGTCTACCATGTTGGCCAATTCGAGCATTTGACAGCACGTAGCCTTTTGTTATGATAATTATCACATCGAACCGTGATCCATTTATATATCAATTCAAGCTACAAAGGTCCTTTATATCTAAATTCACTTTACCTCCCTAAATGATATCATTTTCATATATGTACCGAAGGGAAATTTTTTTAATTGATAATAATTTCGTCCCCCCATGGGATCGAACCACCGTCCAAGTGACGGGGGACGAAATCAGGACAGTTCAAGTGACGCTATCCAATCAGCCAACAGAGACGCTATAAGTTCATATCGATTCTGACCCTTACAAATCACCTCGATCTGATGCTTTCGTAATTAGAATCGATATGGAACCCGTCTACCATGTTGGCCAATTCGTCCCCCTCCACTTGGACGGTGGTTCGAAATCCCATGGGGGGAACAAAGAAATTATTATCAATTAAAAAATTCCCTTCGGTACAATATGAAAATATATAAGGGGCATTTGGGGGAGTAAAGTGAATTTAGATATTAAAGGACATTTGTAGCTTGAATTGATATATAAATGGAATCATCAGGTTCGATGTGGTAATTTAATTCATATATATGGTATATAATATATATATATATATATATATATATATATATATATATATATATATATATATATATCTATATATATATACATATTATATATAGTAATATATATATATATATATATATATATATATATATATATATATATATTAATTCAATATATGCATATAAATACCAGACATACAATCATGGACACATATGCCACACACACGGGCGCATATATATATATATATATATATATATATATATATATATATATATATATATATATATATATATATATATACTAACAACTATTGCAGATAATGAACAAACCGAAACGAACGACTTTTGAAAAGGGACTTACAATTTGAGTGCAGGAGGAGCCAAAGAGCGCAGCTAAGAGCCCCACCTTCATGGCAGACACGATTTGATGACGACCCCCTCCCGCTAAACGCAAAACCGACTGCGGGAATCCTTCAATGACAAGTTTTCTTAGGATCTCAATTTCGGGCGTCACTAAATCCTGAAACCATTACGAACGAGTCTTAGCCCTGCACTGCGCCCCAGGAAGGCGCTTCATCTCAACACAGATGTTCTCCACACAACACTTGTTGAGAGAGAGACATAACCGTGGTGGACAACCTGTTCTTCATCAAGGCATCTCCTCTGCCGAAGCCTCCAAATGATTTTTTATCTGCAAGTGTCTTCAGGGCTGAATTAAATGTTACTGTGGAAAGGAGTAAAGTCCCCCCCATTAGCAATTCCAAAATCCCTGTTGTCTTTACGAAAAAAAAAAAAAAAAACCAAAAAAAAAAAAAAAAACCGGAAAAAAAAAAAAAAAAAAAAAACGGACATATGTTATTGTTTTGGCTGAAATAATGATTTATCTTTCTTCGCATCGAAGGAACTTGTTCTTTCACGGCATCACCGTCACAGGTGTTCCCTTCATCGATGTGGGCATTTTGTCCGTTGTTCGCAGCTTCTGTCAAGAAATGTGATCGAACAGCAAGTGGTAATTATGTGCTATTGCGGTCAGAAACAATTTTGAGAACAAAGTGGAATAGTTTCTTGTTGAATTCGTACCATCACATACACATATACAACACACACTACACACACACACATATACATATACATATAGTATATATATATATATTATATATGAGTGTATGTTTTAATATATATTATATATATATATATATATATATTATATATATATATATACCTATATATATATATATATATATATATATATATATATGTCCAGTCCGCACTCAATCGTGTCCACTCATCGCGTTACCCCCCAAACGTGTCCAATGCACGCTGGCCTATCTTTATGTCATAATACGCCCAAACGTGTCTGTTTACTTTTAATAACCAACACCCAAAAGTATCTCTTTAATAACCAACGCCCAAACGCGTCCGTCTCAGAATCTAGCAAGACGATAACTGTATTTTCATACAATGCACTGCCCCTAAAAATGATAGCGGCTACCGGCGTCTGTTTCAGACTTCTTTGAATTTAGGGAACTGAATCACAAAAAGTGTTTTTTGTTGGGGTTCATGTTACTCTATTTTTTTGTTGGTTGTTTCTTTTGAATGTTATATTTTAAGTTGTTATCGTTGTTTTCCTTTTTTTTATATGTCATTGTGAGTCAATGATTTCCTTCACGATTCCTTGAATATCCCTAGGTATTTCCGAAATGCGCTGCCTAGTGCTGTAGGCTCTGTTAACTGTACCCATTTAGTGCGGTAGGCTGTGCATAATGTGCAATCTAGCGCTGTAGGCTATGTCAAATGTGGAATCTAGCGCCGTAGGCTGTGTCATTGGGTTAGAGTTATTGCAGGTTTAGTCCTAGAGATCATTTAACAGTTGATAGTATATTTGGACAGAAAATTATTAACATATTTAAATACGCCAACTAGCGCCGTAGGCTGTGTCCAATGTACCAGCTAGTGTCGTAGGCTGTGCCAAATGTGCAATCTAGCGCCATAGGCTGTGTTCAGTGTGACATTTAGTGCCAGTAGGCTGTGTCATTGGACTACAGTTATTGCAAGGATAAGGTTAGAATTCGTTTTATAGTGATAATCCTATTCGAACCAGCATTTGTTTCGGACAGAAAGTTATTAACCTATTTTTTTGGTTTTGGTAGATAATTTAGTAACGTACACATTTACATTTTTCCTACTATGATGGGGCCAAGATTATACAACTGAATGAATGGAAACTAATCATTCTATTCATCATCTATACGGCAACTTCTCCTATTTGATGTCTGTTGATCTGGAAACAATATATATATATATATATATATATATATATATTATATATATATATATATATATATATATATATATATATATATATATATATATATATATATATATATATATACATACATATATATATATATATATAATATATATATATATATATATATATATATTGTGACGAAGTGGTGTAAGAGTATCTGGGTCTGGATAACCATTAATACTTGGGGGCGGGGGGGGGGGGGGGCAAGAGTATCTGGGTCTGGATACCATTAATACTTGGTGCATGAAATAGTCAAAGATCTGTGTCTGGACACCATTAATATTTGTTAACCCAAATTGCCAAGTATCTGGTTACTACACTTATCATTTGTACTTGCTAATACAAGAGACCCTTTTATTCCTGGGTCTGGGACACCCTTTGTACTCAGGGCACAGTTCATTCAAGTACCTGGTTGTTACTTACCTCACTACAGACAGACACCTGACCCTTCATCACAAATACTAAACGACTGAATACTCTAAAGGTAAGAGTGATCCCTTTTTTCTAACTGAACAGTCAAGAAAACAATCAGTCTAAGTTCATTAAAGTATGTGTGAGGTAATCTTAATTAAAGGACATCACTCGTGCAAATTCAAATTTAAGTATTTCCCTGATTCCGTTTTATTTGTGGGAAACGTCACAATTATCACTCTATATTTCTACCTAAACAAAATAAAATATAGCTTAATATATACTGGGGTTGGAGTGAAATACTCATATAAATTTTAAATACAAAAATTTATTTCTAAATTCAAAATTTATAAGTGAAATTCACAATCTCAGGGAAATTGTTATTACTTGAAAACAAAAGTTTAATTAATTCTTGAATTAATTATTAAGCAAAATTAAACTAAAGTTTATCAAGAAAATTAATTAAATTAAATCATAAAGCCATAATTAAATTTGAAATTAAATTTAATTAAATACAAGTTAATTCACAAGTGTAAGATTCAAAATTTACACAATAGAATATTATTCAAACTAATTAAACAAAATAAAGACAATGCAGAAAAACATAATGCATAATATGAAAACAATCAAAGCATTGACAGTACACACACTAAATATATAAAATGGGAAATGTCAAAAAACAAAGCAAAAGATAAATGTTTAGAAATAATAAAACGTTGAAGTGCACTTCACAACATTTGTACAAATACCTTATACACAGCTGCAGCGTCAATCAAAAGGCCTGTTACAATTTTACACTTTTTCGCTATTTTCACAAAAACCAATAGATACAAAACTATGTTCAGATTCCACAAACAACACATATATTACTAAGAATTATATAAAAATGAGTGACCAGCTCGTTACGGTAAGTTACTGAAACAGCCTCGCGAGCGAGCGAGAGAGAGAGAGAGTATAACGCACGCCGCTATGTCTCAAAGCGAATGAATAAGTTTCTCTCACCTCATAAACGTATGAGCCATTAGTCTATAGTTCAAGGCGAAAACATATTACGTCATCTCTATAGGAATGGCTATGAATAAGGCTCTCTTGTTCCATTCACAGGCTCGACTGCGATGATAAAAACTAGCTTAGCTCATCTATTTACAAGGGGCTGAATAACATTGCGGCTTGGGGGGTCTTACGCTTGTTTTGCGCCGATAAAGAAATCACCTAGCTAAGACATTCTCAAAGTGGGAATACGACTCCCTTGCAAAAGGCTTATGAGCTTTCACTCTCTGTGTGTCTTACATACTTCAAAATGAAAAATGGATCACTTAAGGCATGTTATCTTTAAATTTGGGAAATCTGAACACAGAGACAAACATTTCATACCATGATACACAAGTTCTGATGTGAATTAATCATATTACCACAATTATAATTGCATTCCAAACTTACATAGTAAGATATATATATATATATATATATACATATACTATATATATATATATATATATATATATATATATATATATATATATATATATATATATGTAAGCCTAGGTTTTTGATTAATAATATATTGTCCATGTGTTCCCTGTGACCTATGGAATGTGGAGAACAGTGCAGGAGCGGCGACCTGAGAGTAGCTGACAATGAGTTTCTGGGGATGGCGTGAGATAAAAATGCTT
>NC_087200.1:64393716-64395491 GCF_015104395.2 Macrobrachium nipponense
GCTTGAATTTCAAGTCAGTGGCCCCTTTTGGTGTGGTTGTTCCTTGAGAATAGGTTTCCTCGACTGAAATAATAATTAATAATAATATTATGTAAAAGGCTAAAAGAAGCTAGACTGAAATGCGCATCTTTGATAAATATATATCATCTTTATCAGAGTAATCAATGCATTCACCCATTCATAGTCTTGTATAGTCTGTGCCGGAATGCCAGTGGCAGGGATGGTATAAGACGAACTTAATCTAACACCAAAACGGAAGGACCCGACCTTTTAATACCAGTTTTAGAAGTGAGAATCTGCAATTTTTTTTTTTTATTTTTTATATAAGTGTTGCTATTCGGTCCTGCTAATTAATGATGTCATATCATGGGCCTTCCTTACCTGATTGGGAGTGGGTTTTAGTTTCAGTGAAAGTGAATTCTATGCTGTTTTTTCACCTTAAGTAAGCTTGTGCTGGTTTTTTAATTACACCATCATTAATCAACGACTGAGATCTCATTTCAGATGTGAGAAACAGATCCTCCAGTGTGTGTGTGTGAGAGAGAGAGAGAGAGAGAGAGAGAGAGAGAGAGAGACAGACAGACAGACAGACAGAGCGAGAGAGAGATCATAACGTTTGCTCTAACCTAAAGCACATTGTTTGGTTTGGTTCTTGGATAATAGGCCAGACCTTTAACCCGCCCGTGGATGGCAGGCGGAAGACCTTATCTGATATTCGACATCTTGCCTCGAGTGACCTTGAGAATGGTTCTATTCTTCCTGTAATGATGACAGTGGCAGTTAACAACATGCCACTTTTTCCTTGAACATGATTTTTTTTATAGACTACAACGACTCGTAAAAAGAACTTCACGAAAAGAAATAATAGAAGTATAGGGGTGCAGTGTAGAAGAAATCTCATATTTTTTTGTAATAACCTATCATTTCTCTTTTTTTTGTCTTTTTTTTTTTGTGTATGTAGAGTTTTATAAAAGACAAGCTTGCTGAAGGTTGAGATTTTTTTTAGATGAAGTTCTCTTTGGTTTTCTTTTAATTGTGTGAAGCAGGAAATACATGGGGCGAAAGAGACAAGGATGGGCAATCATAAACCCATAAGACTAATTATTATTATTATTATTATTATTATTATTATTATTATTATTATTGTTGCTGTTGTTGTTGTTGTTGTTGTGTTATTCGCAATTACTGGGGAAATATGAATGAACAATAAATCATATTCTGAAGAGTACTATATTCAATTTTTTGGATAATGTGAAAATTGTAAGTTTCAATATAACACTTTTACCACAAAGCATAGAAATACTTTTGCTTTTGGCTAATTCAAGTTTTCGCACCGACCATTCGTTCTTGTTATTTTGTCTTAATTTTTTTTTTACTCATTATCATGAAGCACAACTATTCGATATAAAACAGACATCAGAATCAGTGGAATTATAGGATGAAAACAAACTTCACACAAAACTACCGACTGCCCCCTACTGACAGTTCGCTCTTGGTGCTTTGGCCTAATTTTCTGTCCACCCTCGAATCTTAATCCTACTGAGGCTAGAGAGCTGCAAATGGGTATGTGATCATCCACATTTCAATCATCAAATATACCAAATTGCAGCCCTCTGACCACATTACTTTTCATTTCATTCAAGGTTAAATTTAGCCATAATCGTGCGTCTGGCCAGGCCACCACCGGGCCGTGGTAAAGTTCACCTAGTATGAAACTAACTTGAGGACAAACGCGATAAAATCTCACAAAGAGTGAAAGAACTTGGCAGCCAAGA
>NC_087200.1:64395991-64420991 GCF_015104395.2 Macrobrachium nipponense
CTGGTGCATAAAAAACTAGTGCTGAAAAAACCTCTCTTTGACCTGGTGTGGAGCAAGGCTCAATTTCTAGGATAGAGAATGATTTATTTTTATTTCCTTTCTCTGGCTCCTGAACTATTCGCTTGTCCATTTGGGACCTCCCCCCCCCTCCCCCCCCACCTGTACCCACCTCCCCTATTACCTCTTCTAAGCGGCTGAGACTTGAATCTAAAGCTAGGGTTACCTTTGAGGAAACTGAACCTTCTTCCCTGAAATCTGCCCCCAAAGTTGAATTTCCTACCCCTGAAGTTTGCTGCCCCTCCTCTGAGGAGGGGACCCTTACGAAAGCAGGCAGCAATGGCTGTTTTTTTGGTCTTCAGTTAAATTCCAAACTTCTTTAATGTCTGCTTTGATTATGAGATCTCTTATCTCTTCCTTGAGGTATCTAGGAAGTGCTCTACTTCTGAAATTCCTTATCAAATTTTGTATAAGGTCTATGCTCTTCCTTAGGGGACCAATAATAATCTTGGACAAGAACTCCAATGTCATTTACTTTGGAGGGGTACACTATGTGTGCCAGTGCTGCATGCCCTTGAAAGGCAGAAATACTATTCTTAATATTTTCTATGTCATAGAAAAATTTTCTCTTGTGGGTTTCATCAAATATCTTACCTTCAGGCCAGAAATTCAACTTTGGAGTATTTATTAATTAAAAAAGTCTGAAAACTCCTTATTTTGACTACTTACAAAGAATTTATCAATGTTATCACTATGCCCTTCACTGAAAGTTAATGCTACTAGTGAGTTATTCAATTGAATTTTCCCTTCTCTATGAAAAGATGGTTCAGCTTTGAAATTGGTGGAAAATATAAGAATGGAAGGAATGGGTTTATGGAAGGTAAGAAGGTTGAAATCTTCATAATCCACTTTCATCTTCATTATTATAAAAGGAAAGAGGTCTAAATTTGCACTTTCAGGTAATTCAGGTGATCGTGCTCGAGCGTTTTAGTAGGAGGGGGAGCCTCATTCTTCTTAGCAGGTGAACCACTTCTGCCGAGTTGAATGTTTTTATATCAGTGATTTATTTACCAACCTTTAATTAAAGTGTTTATTCAACAGGTATCGTAAATATGGACAGCAGCGGACCTAGAAGGCTGAAGTCAAAGCAAAGGGGTTCACGACTCAAACTAGCCCTCTTAGGTTAATTCAGGGCCTTATTAAGTGACTATGTAAGGTATGTATCTGTTTATTATTAACATAATCTAGACCTGCTTCCTATGTAACCCTTTGCAGATCGCCCCCCAGGGCCTAGGCTAGCATCGATAGGTTTAAAAATGAGAAACGTGAACTCGAACAGCCTAACTTACCTGTGCCTAGCCTACTACCTATTAAGCTACGTGGTTTTGATGTGTCAAGCAAGCAATTTGTATTGTATACCTAGTTATAAGCTTGTTATATATAAATTGGAGCATTTAGCTGGTTTTCTACCATTATTCATGTAGTAATCATCATGCACATGCTTTGCTTACGCTACTTACGCAGTTACGCTACGTTCGGAACTGGCTGCTCCAGCCATTCAAAACAATAACAAACTTACGTATGTGGGCCGCCATTTGCATTTGTGACGTCATAAGTCTAACTCCGCTGCTTTCCATATGCCGGTTTCGTTGTAAACAGAATTTAAAACCTTACCCTTTGCTGAATAATTTTTCATGAGAGTTGATTCTGTTGGAGTAACAAATATATTCACGATATCAGAATTTGAAGGCATTTCACTTCCTGCAGTCGATTGTGGACGTTTTTTGTTACGGTCTACATTCTCCTCTCGCTGGAGTCGTCACTCAGCCGATGAACATCCACGTAGGAAAGAATTTGCCTCTTCATATTTTAGCAGTGGGCAGAGCGGGAGGGAAAAGAGAACCTTCTATGCCGAAGTCAACTTCAAAATTGTGACTACTTTTGCCGAGTCAACCCGCTCGTCTCTGATAGCACCGCCCAAGGGGGCGTGGTTTAGCGCTCTTGGGGGGGTTTCAGGGGGAGTGTGTAAGCTACCACTGGTGAGTCCGGAAGGTTGAAGCCTCCCTCTCCAGAACAAAGAGTCTCCATATTCCTCCAATAGAAGGGACGAAAGAACTTTATAATTAGAAGATCCTTCCTTCATTTCGTCCTCCGAGGCATCTTCTGGGTTGATAGGCTCGGAAGGAGAAGGCTCCCTTCTTTCTTCTGACTCTTCTCTTACTCTCTTACGAGTGTCAGGCTCTTCATACGAGGAATGCGCCTGGTGTACAGCAGGAGTATCTCGCCTAGGAGGAGTAACATGTTTGGAATACTCCTGGCGCTTGGCAGGCGCAGAGCGCCTCGAATACTCCTGGCTTCTAGTAGGCGCATCTTGTTCAGAATACTCCTGGCGCGTGGTAGGAGTATTAAGTTCAGAATACTCCTGGCGCCTGGGAGGAGTATAAGCTTCGGAATACTCCTGGCGCCTGGGAGGAGTATTAGGTCCAGAGTACTCCTGGCGCCTGGGAGGAGTATAAGCTTCGGAATACTCCTGGCGCCTGGGAGGAGTATTCAGTTCAGAATACTCCTGGCGCCTGGGAGGAGTATCTAGGTCCGACGACTCCTGGCGCCTGGTAGGAGCACGTCGTTCCAAATACTCCTGATCCTTAGAATGCGTCTGATGTTTAGTAGGAGTATTGATTCCGGTAGGCGCTTTCCGTCTCACAAGCGCTCTACTCCTAACAGGATCTTCCTCTTCAGCTAACTCTTGGCGCTTGATTGAAGATCTTGAATGTTGTACTGGCTCTTTGCGCCTACTCGGAGCCTGGCTTCTGGTTGGCACCCTACTCTTGACAGGAGTAACTTCCTTTCTTACTTCTCTCCTGTCTAACGCATTGCTCCCCCACCCCAGAGATGGCCGCTTGTGCGACAACTTCCCTGAAGGGTGCGTCGCGCCCAACAGGAGATCGGTATTTAGATCTTTTAATAGGAAGCCTATCATCCTTCTTGCGAGTAGGCTCCTTATAAAGAGTTCCTACTAACGAGGCTAATTGCTCTTGCATATTCATTAATATTCTCCTGGGTTGAGGAGTCTTTCGAACCAGGAGAGGGAGATCTGGAAGCGCTCTAGGATCCCTTCCAGACCCAGAGTCTGAATGTATTCTCGCCTTCTTTATTACCGAAGGCGCTCCTTTCTTTAGAGAAGCGTTCGGGACTCGAATTGAGTTCATGCTCTTTCATACTCCTCTTCAGCGGACGGGAAAGTTTCGACTCCTTCCATCCTCTTCTCGGAGAAGGCGAACTAGACGAAGAAAAAGCACTCTCGAAGGACGCTTTTCCTATAGCGGTCCTTGGCATATTGATATGCTCGATTCTGCCGAAGGGACGCCTGATCGTTGGGGATTCTCCACAACCCCCGTACGGCTTTCGACATTCCTTCTCCTCCGGGCCGGGCCAGGGAGCTTGGAAGAGGTCTAGGCCTGGGAGCGTCGCAGAGACGACCAGACGCCCCCTCCACTACACTGGGGACACTAATATCACTAGCGAAACCACATTCACTTTCCTTACCTTCAATGCTGCGACCTTTTCCTGCATTTTTTCTGAAGGGAAGCTCTAAGTTCTGCTATTTCCGAAGCAGAACTAGAGGGATTAGCAATTTGTGAACGGGCTGAAACAGAATGGCATGATTATCAGAGGAAGAAGCTACAGAACTAGATAGTAAATCATGAGAAGCAGACATTCTGCGGGTTTTATAAGCCGCCTTCCTCTCTCTATCTTCTCTAACTTCTTCAAGTAAGAAGTTAGATTCTTCCACTCTTGTGCACTCAATTTCTCACACTCGTCACACGTATTCTCAAATCGAGCATTCAGCCATTCTACACCCACTACAATAGTGTGAGGATCTACCGAAGTCTTTCGGCGGAAATCCTTCACCTTAACGAGCCCTCATTCACACACACCTCTGAAACTAAACCACTAGAGTCCAGACATATTCACGAATTCCAAAAACCAAGTCCAAAAAAACAGTCCCACATAGCGAATGCCAAACAACGATCCAAGTACGTCACCAAAAAAAAAATAATCAGCGAGAGATGAATCAAGAAGCTTTGCGAAACAATCACTAATTCCAGTAGAGAAGTAACAACAATGTTGATACCCGCGCGACAGAGAGAATCTGATTAGAAAACGGGAATAGTTCCTAGTCCTGCCACCCAGAGCAGGGCGGTTGGTAGATCACCTGACCTAACCTGTAGCGAGTGCCGAAATTTGAAATTCTGTTCGGGAACGACGGAGTCTATAGCTATGTATATTATCTGACAGGTAAGTTGAATGTATGAAAATCCAAACCAAAATCAAGTCCACAAAACAGTCCACAAAGCGTATGCCAATCCAACAATCCAGATACGTCACCAAAAGTCGGTCAAGAAGATCAAATTGCCGGTGAAAAAAGAAAAACCAATCGAGAGGAACCAACAACAAATGTTGATGGCCCGGGCGACAAGAATTCTGATTACGAAAACGGAATGGTTCCTAGTCCTGCCACCCAGGGCAGGGCGTAGATCACCTGACCTACCGGTAGTGTGTGCCGCGAATTTGAAATTCTGTCGGAGACGACGGAGTCTATAGCTAAGTATATATCTGGCAGGGAAGTTGAATGTATAAAACCATCGCGCAGCAGATGACGATTAGTGGATTATATAAAAAATAAAAAAAAATTTTTTTTGCTAGCACTTTTCAAATTGATTTAAGTTTCTATTAGTATTTTTGATTTTGTTTTTAATAACTGTAAATGCCAGAAAATAAATGTAACCTTTAATGTTTGCATGCTAAAGAATGGCAAAATCATTGTTGCACCATTAGTGGAGCTCACACATACGCCGATGCATTAATCATAAACTGTTTCCATGAATTCTAGTTGTCATAGTAATGCAATAATGATATTGCTTTAATATTTATGTATATATACTTCAATACATAGGCTAATTTCAACCAATTTCCCACGTTTGTGTAAGTCTTAAACCCAGTTTGGAGGGTAAGCACATACCAATTGGGAACAGAGAGAGAGAGAAGGGAAGGTGAAGGAAGGAAGAAGGACGGGTGGCGGTGGAGGTAGGGGGGAGAGGGTAGGTGGAGCTTTTTAGTGCTGTGTTCGTATCCATTTCTGGATAATGGAGTTTTTGTCTCTTGGTAAAGGGACAAGTGTCATTATTCTTTACGATTAGTGATTCACAATACCCTTATAAATTACGGCACTGGGTGTAATACCCTGTAGCAAAATCTCGTTCTGATACAGAAATATTGGCCAAAACGTGCTTGCACTGTCTCTGAAACACCATAGTAGGTATGCTGCTTAGTTGTCAATCAGTTTTTTGTAATCAAGTATTTTTTTACAGGCTAGCTATGCTCCTCAATGCTAACTTTCCTCTTTTAACGACTTTCTGGTCATTGCAAATTCAGCCCCATTAATTTCTTATGGTGTGAAAACAGACAAGAGGCCAAGGGAGCAATAGCAATTGCGTCACACTACGGCGGTAATCCGGCAGTAACACATCTTCATATATCCAAAAAGTAAATAATAAAGATATATGTGCGCATTACGATTATAAAAATTAGTACATGAATAGCTGAAAACAATCTGCATGAATAACTGGTAAACTGTTGTGCATGAAAGTTGAGTATAGCAATTCATTTACAATAGGTACGAAAGTCAAGATTTCATGACGTCATAATACAGGACTTAAAAAACATTCTAATTTCCGAAAATAATTACTTAAATTTGAGTCAGGAATCGAGTTACTTTTTCAATAACGAATATTTTCAAATTAATCATCATAAATATGTAAAATATTGATGTTTTACTATTTATTTAAATAATTATCTAGTGCACACTTTGTTGTCGTCTTCTACCAAAACAGTAGTTTCCTTAAAAACGCTTTGGCCAAGGACCATTTTCCAATTGTTGTGATGAAAGTGCCCCAGTGCCAATGGGTACAAGTGGTGTGCGGATTTATCACAGGAAATGGGAAGTTTGTTGACACAAGCGACTCTGCAAACATCGAGATGGCATCAATCTTCTAAGTTATTTAATCATAAGTAAAAATTTTGAAAGGGTTTTGGTGGTTTCCACTGCGTTGGCCACCCTTTTCATTACCCTCTGTTTAAAGCTTTATAAGTACTTTTGGCCATTCCACGTGGTTGTTTACCCTACTTTCAAATCTTGTACAGCAAGTAAAATAACATAGGAAAACGTCAATTGCCATAGTCTAGGCCACCGCGGATTGCTTCTGTAGAAATACCCACCCCTGGATGAAGGAAATTGTTTTTTTACCAAAACTTTTCTAGGGGGTAACACCGCAGTCGATCCTGGTAATCATAGGCTAATTAGGCTATAGCCTAGGAGGTAGCTAGGCTATCAGTTGAGATTTTAGTTCATCTCCTTAATTCTTAAGAATGCCTAAATAGCTTGTAGATTAAAATAGAAAAGAACAATGTGTAAACTAAAACTCACCTCATTAAACTTCAGTGTAGGGCGCTAATACCAAAACAATCTTACATTATAACAACCACAAGACACTAATCACATCTCAGATGGTATTTGATAGCTCCGAGTCGCCGACGGGGGATGACGAAATGACGATTCTACGATCTACGGTCTTTTACACAATCACCAACAGCTTCCAATCTTTACCTTTGCAAACCCCCACCCCAAGACCACACTAACTTAAGAACTCATTAAGGTTTTTCTATAAAGTTTTGGAAAAATGGCTAATGCAAGCTACTAAAAGAGTTAAATTTAAATAATTTTATTTTAATGACAATTCATGTGATCTTTACATTCTTGTTTGCATTTGTTGGTGCTTTTAAAATCAGCTAAGAAATAAGACAAAATGGGAAATTTCTATAGGTTTCTCGTCCAAAGGTCGACTTTATTTTCCAAATTAGGCAAATAATACACGATCTCATTTTTTAGTGATAAATAAGCATAAACATCTGATTCAGAGATAATTTCATCGATGGAATATGTAAAACTTGTCTCCTTAACGCCGACTGGGTATTTAATCTTTAGCGAAATCTGTGAATTACAGCATCCAACAGGTAATAAGGATTTGTGATGTGTCATATTGTACCCTCTCGTTGCAAGATCAGCAGCCTCTAAGGTTAAACTCACTCCAAGGACGTCCTGTTTGCCTTAGTAGCTGTTGTTGCTGCTGCTGTTTGTTTATGCTCCGTTTTCTGCGTTGGCTTCTTGTATCTGCAGGTCTCTGGTCAAAGCCAATGCTGACTTGAACTGCGTCAGGGTGGTTGCAACTGACGATTTGATCATGTCGATCTGCCAAAGAAATTATCAATAATATGAAGTTAATTAACGTAATACTAAGTTGATTCACGTAATATTAAGTTAATGTTACGTAGCCTGGCTACGTAACATTTTTTATTATCTGAACTATTCAAACACATCATTATTCTTAATATTGGATATGAGCGTACATTCATATGGAAAAAAGCAAAAGAGTTCCCTTTATTCTGCAAAGCAAGGTTTCGAATAATAAAACGTGTAACAAGAGAAAAGCATAAAATAAAAGGAAAACGAAGTAACAAAAGATAACTTAAACGCAGTTCAGCGGCTTTGCAGTAGCTACCTACATAGAATAAATACGATCTCTGGCACTGAATGTTGTGACATCGTGACACATCAGCAGAACATAGATGTTACTCTGCGAGATGAACGCGAACATTTAAATTCAGTCTTTACAGCGCTGTAGGTGATACAAAAGTTTCTGTGGTAAAACAGGATAATCTCTCGAATAGACCGTGGCACCAAGGTCAAGACGAGCCGTGTTGTCATTAGGCCAACTCAGCCAACAATTACAAAGTCCAGATTTGCATTACCCATGAGCAGAGTAAAAATAAACAGGACTTTGAGCAACTGCTTTTTAGTACTAAATAAAGATCCTAATCTTTATTCCTGGGAAGGCAGAACAAAATATCTGAAGCATATGACGCCAGTAGGCTTATCAGTATCTATGCAGTTATCGGAAGTGTTACAAGCAGTAGCCAAGTCTTCGGGAGTATTATGGAACATGCTCTTCAAGTTTTTCTACTTTTTTTTTTTTTTTTTTTTTTTTTGCAGTGAGGGGGGTGCGAGATGGACTTGTAGGTGTAAAGATGCAACTAACTGATATTATAAAAGAGATCAAGAGTTTTGATGAGTAAATTACATTAAACTTTTGCTTACTGTATACACATCAGTTTCCTTGGGACTGATACTTCACGGATTTTCTAACAGCACTCATATCTTGCAAGACAAGAGAAAAAAAAGCGCATTTTTTCCGTGCAATGAAAACTACATTGCCACGAAAATCTAGGGAGATTTATGAGCAAATATTTGACAACGACGTGAATATTCAGAAAATTCCGTCCCCTAGTCGATAAAAGTCACTGGTACAGTACCATACCCCACAAATTCTGCCCACTGTCAGCATCACCTGGACTGAAAATATGAAAATACATTCGCTGGAAAATAATTTACAATGTTAAAGACATAAAGTTCCAGTTCGTGGTGAAATATTTGATGATCTTATCCGCTATGGTGAGTTATAGTTTTTTTACTGCAAGTGCCCTTTGTAGTATTCTTGTTTTCTTTCCCACAAAGTCTATGTGTTTTTACCACGTCTGTGCTTTTACCACATCTTGAATGCGTGATACTATAATGTGTATTCAGAGAGCCATGAAAGAAAAAGGGCACTAAACTACTGACGAGTATTAAAAAATATATATAAGATCATGAAAATGATAAATACATACGTACACGATTCCAGACCACTGAAAAAGAGTACAATAAAAGATCACCCCAGGTGATTTCCGTTGTCGTTTTCTAGGACTAATAATTCTTGAGAGCCATTATCTTTTATGAATAGTTTACAGTCTGTTTTTTTTTGGTTTTATTTTTATGGTAGACTTACCCCCAGCGGGCACGTACTAAACACACCGCAGAAGTGGATACACACCGAGTTAAAACCCAGACAGAATAGTATAGAATTTAGTCCAATGGCCAAGCACTGGGACCCACGAGGTCGTTCAGCGCTGAAATGGAAATTGCCAGTGAAAAGTTTAAAAGGTGTAACAGGAGGAAAACCTAGCAGTTGCACAATGAATCAATGAAATAAGATGGAAGAAAGAAAATATGAAAAGAGGATGAATTTTATTAATGTCTGAGGAACTGACCAGTGATTGCACAAGCGACAAATTAAGGCTGATTCATTGCCAGGTGGTCATCTTCAAACTTGCTTATTCCTTGGGGGGGGGGGGTTTTCGCTGCAATCTTAATGCAACGGTCTAGCAGCTCGTAGGTGTTCACCCCTTCCGCCATGAGGGAAGCGTGATCCCCAGTCAGCTGAGAAAGACAAAGAAAATAATGCTTAGTAGGAATAAATAGTAAACGGGTTAGGAAATTTGTGTTTATGATTGCAGTCGCCCAACCAGGGTTCACCTCCTTCCACTATAACTCTATACGAGTACTAAAGTTTGCGCTTTGAGACAGTCACTGTACGTATCGTACTTTAACCGGGTCAATTAGTCTCATTCCTTATCTATATTAGTATCATTGTTTCTTACCTTAATATTAATATATATATATATATATAATATAATTAATATATATATATATATATATATAATATATATATGTGTGTGTGGTTGTGTGTGTGTGTATATATATATAAATATATATATATATATATATATCTATATATATATATATATATATACATGTATATACTCTCAAAAATATTATCGAATCGAAAATAAAACATACGAACAAAAGATAAACAGGAATATCCTCGCTTGCTTGTAAAGGAAAAACCATTCAAACAATGAATTAGGTTATTTCACTATCCAACATTTTATTAAAATAAACATCGCCTCCATAACGATTGGTGACGTAGCTCAACCACACATTCTGCCTTAAATTCTACATTCAGTTTAATTCTATTATTATCGACTTACCTCCGTTACGTTGTTGATGACGTAATAGTACCTGATATCTGCCAGGTATTTAGTCTTCTGGATGACGTTAGCGAACGTCGAGAGCTCGGTCGCCGAAGTGATGAGGTCGATGGTGACGCCCGATAGGGCGTCCTTCATCTTGCGGATTCTGACGTTCAGGTCGCTGTGGTCCCATGATGGCTGCCCTGTCAACACATATACAAAGGCTAGTGATGCTTCTCGTGTTTAAATGATATAGTTAAAATACTGCACAGTTCGCCAGTTTCGTTTTCTCTGTAACTAATAGTGGAATAATCTGCCTAGAGCAGTTGTGGAATCTTCTGACTTCCGAATGTTTAAGCAATGACCATGTTCATTCATTCATAATGATAAAGACCTATAATGTTTTTTTCTCCAATGCAAAGAGATTGGATTCCACTTAGATCTGGTTTTCCATGAGACTTGGGATCTAGGATTTTACTCCGGGTGGAATAAACAGCAGCCAGACAAGGAATACTGTTTCAGCGAGAAAGTAGCATACTAACGGAGATGATTCAATGCTTTGAACTACAAACTATATTTTAGATGCAGTCTGTCCTTTGGTGGACTTCGCTTAAGACGTACGCACTCTATATCTCTCTTTCTTTTACATCCTACCAGTGAAGGATCTAGAAATCTTTCATGAGGGACCACTTAGGATTATCACACACACACACACACACATACACACACACACATACACACACACACACACACACACACACACACATATATATATATATATATATATATATATATATATATATATATGTAATATGTAACATGTACACATATATAACAATATTTATATATGTATGCACGCGTGTGCACGCGCGCACACACACACACACACACACACACATATATATATAAATATATATATACATACGTAGGGGTTGCTATTGTTATTATTGTTTTTGTTGTTGTACAGTTGTTGCTGTTGTTGAGATAATCATTAACTAAGCAAATTTTAACTACTAATAATGATTTATTGAAAGAAAACAATGTTGTATTATTTATATCCAAGGGGGGAGGGAGGGGCGCACGCGACAAGGTCCCCCCACCAACCCCCCTCATAAATCCGCCACTGCATGACGTTGTTCTGTGTATATCTTCCTGCGCGTCTCTCAAACCAGTCATAGTTTTGCCTTGAAAGTCTAAAGCTTTCTTTCCATCTCCGTCTCAAATCAAACGCGCGCATTAGTGTACTGTCATTTGTTTTTACCGTCGAGTTGCAGTTTCTCTGCAATCCTCGCGATGACTTTCTCTTCCAGGTGCGGGTGTCGACCGAGCATTCAGGCAGGGCGGTGCTGGATGCGTCCGCGCTGTAGGAGAACCGGAAATCGAGGGGCACGACCACGGGCACCTGGAAATTGAAGCTGCTGCCCTCCTCCTCGGGATCTGGCATGACGAAGAACTTGTCCAGGTCGAGGCCCCTGAAAGTTTGGAGAAGATGTTTTGCAGCTGTCAGGTATTAGTAGAAAGTTTATGTTATGGAAATGGAAGTCAAAATGGAAGTCTCTGAGACACCTTTCATTATTTTCAACAATATAGACTGATCAGTAGTTGTGGGTTTAATCCACATGGTCGTATACTGGCTTACGTTTGATAACATTATTTATTATATATGTATCTAATTATATATATTATAATATATATATATATATAATATTATATTATATTATATAATTAATCAGTATATATATATGTTAAGATTTAATATAATCTATATAGATATATATATATATATATATATATATATATATATATATATATATAATATATATGCATCGAGCTACAAATGTCCTTTAATATCTAATTCGCTCTGCATCGGAATTAATATATTTTCATAGATGTTAACCGACGAGGAATTTTTTTAGTCGATAAGAAATTTGTCTGCTCACGGCCGCAAACCAATCGAACCCAACAAATTCAGGATGGTGGAGGTGTGGTTTAAGGCTTCACTGTGCGTCCTGAATTTGTTGGGTTCGATGGTTCGCGCCGTGAGCCGACAAATTTCTTATCGACTAAAAAATTCCCCTTCGGTTAAATATATGAAAATATATTAATTCCGATGTAGAGCGAATTAGATATCAAAGGACATTTGTAGCTCGATGCATATATATATATATATATATATATATATATATATATATATATATATATATATAATATATGCCCCTTTGCACGGCTGTTAAGGAACTCAGCTTATTGCATATTAAGAGAGCGAATCGCCTATATAAACTTAGCTACTTACTTTAATGAAACTTGTATCATTGCTGTTCTGTTATATCTATCTTTAAATTTTTCATAATAATGAGAAACATGAAAATGCTATGCGACGCTCTTTTCGATTAAATTTAAAAAATAATTTCAGAAATTGGCTGTAAAACAGCCTATCCCAAAAGCATAGCTGAATGGGTATTAAAAATTTAGCTTTCATGTTCGACACGTACATATTATGTACATACATATATATATATATTTATATATATATATATATATATATATATATATATATATATATAGTATATGTATATGTATATATATATATATATATATATATATATATATATATATATATATATATATACAATGAAGGTAGGGGAAGCACACCAACAGGTCAAGGAACTCATATTTATTAAGTTGCACGTTTCGAAGCCAACCAGCAGGCCTCATTTTCAAGCTAAAAAGTAACAATATCTAATTAGTACAATAAAATTAGCTACAATATAAAATAACACAATGTAAAGTACAATAAAACAATCATAGTTAAAAACACAAATAAGGACCAACCGTTGAGTGTGAAGACAGAGGAAGGACTAACAAAAAACGTAAGCAGTTCACGAGAGGTAAAGAGGTGTAGACGTGGCATGGGTGTTCAGTGAGGGACCAGTTTTTTTTTTTTAATAAACAAAGATTCATTAATTGTTAAAACCTTGTGATTGGAAGCTCTGCCCAAACCTGAAAGTCCTTGTACTGGATCGAATACCTGCATTTATCGGTATGATCCCTTATGTTGGAAAATTCGGGATTCGAAAGCTTAGTGCCAGTTCTATAGCTGATAGCTCTATGACTGTCGATTCGGACCTTAAAGTACCTATGTGTCGATCCAATATAGGTTTTTCTCTCGATTACATCGAGATAAGTAAACTTGTAAATGACACATGAGGTCATCAATGGATCCAAACGGTCCTTGAAGTTGAAAGGCTACCGATATTCAGTGGGTTTGTAGGTATAATTTTGATTTTCATGGCAAGGGAGATGACCAGACATTAAAGCGTGGAGTTCCTTATATAAGTTGTATTGTGAATAAAAGGAAGGCTAGCATAGAACGGTAATTTAGGAACGTGAGGAGTAGGATGACGTGGAACAAAAATATTATTTAAAAAAATTTGGAGACATGCTTAAAGAACAACTGGGTGGGAAAGCAGTTGCTGTTAAAATATTTTTGTGTTTTTAACTGTGATTGTTTTATTGTACTTTACATTGTGTATTTTAATATTGTAGCTTAATTTTATTGTACTAATTAGATATTGTTACTTTTTAGCTTGAAAATGAGGCCTGCTGGTTGGCTTCGAAACGTTGCAACTTAATAAATATGAGTTCCTTGACCTGTTGGTGTGCTTCCCTTACCTTCATTGTATAGTTGGGTTTAGATAAACCTCCGCCTGTTTAATATATATATATATATATATATATATATATATATTATATATATACATACATACATACACACACATACACACACACACACACACACACAACACATATATATATATATATATATATATATATATATATATATAGCTACAAATGTCCTTTAATGCCCAATTCGCTCTACATGGGAAATAATGTTAACCAACTGTATTTTTTTTATATACATATAAGTTTGTTGTCTCGTGGGCTCGAACCGCGGAAGACAGGAACTGAGGACTACAGTGACGCGTCTTAAAGTCCACACTTATGTAAGATGTGTATTAAAAATTCTTAAAAGACGAGAGCTTTCGTCTACTATACAGTAGACCTCATCAGCCGTGCGCGGTCCACTAATCAAGTAGACGAAGCTCCCGTCTTTTAAGAATTTTTTAATACACATCTTACATAAGTGTGGACTTTAGTACTTCAAAAATTCCAATCACGTTATGGTGATTTTATATATATATATATATATATATTATATATATATATATATATATATATATCACATATACATACATATATATATACATATATATACAGATACTAATATATATATGTATATATATATATATATATGGTATATAATATATTATATATATATATATATATATATATATATATATATATATATATATATATATATATATATATTTGTACACCTTCAAGAGACACTACTCACTCCCCGGATGCTGAAACACTTATGTTGTGATTTACGGTGTCAATCACGGTGGAAGCAACAGAGTTATTAGTTCTGTTGGAAATACTCTGTGCTTGCGCCATCTGCAGAATAATCTGAGGATCGTCGCTCTTCTGTACTGGGATGATGAAGAAGAAGTACTGGTCACTGCCGTTCGGAGACAGGGTGATTGGGAGTTGACTCTTCAGCTCCTCGAACGTTGGATCGCCACAACTCACTGCCTGGAAGGAACAATTACAGGTGAGCAGAGGAGAGAACTGACACAAGGCTTCATCCGACCTCCAGCTTATTCGGGGCACCTGCTAAAATCTAAGGTCAAATAGAGCGTTGCTTCACCATCGAATATTAAATAAATACGATATATTTTATTAGAAATAATTTTTCTATACTGTTTAACATGAATATTATTTAGTTTTCACATTTTCATTCTAATAAATAACTCATAAATATCCTATCCTAAAATTCCTTTAACTTTAACTCAACGTGAAATACTTTTTTCAGACATTTTTAGATTTTTCCATAGGACTCCCCTACCACCCTAACAAGAACAACAGCAGCAACAACAACAAAGTAGTTTGTAGCCTTACTCCCCGAGTAAGCGAAAAGCTTGAAAAATAGGCCAAGTCACGTCTGATAACACTGATGATCGGTAGCCTGGAAAAGGCACTGTCATATTGAGAGACGTTTATCTGGACGGGCTTACAGATTGGCAGAAACTTGACCTTACTAACTGGCAAGATTCTTAGTGGAACCCACAGTTACAAATGCGTACCGTTTGCAAGTTACCTTTAAACCCTGACATGCATTTTGAAAAACTTATGAATAAACATTTCAAGACTTCGGCTGGAGGCTGCCTAAGGTCGACTGTCTAACTATTAGCACCATGGAGAGTAAAATTGAAGTTCTTTACTTCCACGCCAAAACTGACTGCATTCCTATTTAATTAATGATGATACAGTGACCAATTTTAGCTTACAGAAATATATAAATAAATATGAATAAAAAAAAACAATTTCCCGCAATGATGATTGGTTGCTGGGGTATGAAGTGCCCACCAAGGGCCAATCAGGGCAGCTCATGTGTGCGGTTGGCAGCTTGAATGTGCCTGTTTATAAGCCAAAAACCCCGTAGGGGGTTAGTGACGTCATTACATCCCACGCGGTACACTGCAGGCATTACCTGAGGTTCTTTGCAGATCCAGTCGGCCCCGAGCCGCAACCCTTTTCGCTCCTTTTACTGTACCTCCCTCCATAATAATTTTTTTCCCATACTTTCCACCCTCTTCTAACAATTCTTTCATAGTGCAACTGCTTTGAGGTTTTCCTCCCGTTACACATTTCAAACATTTTACTGTCGATTTCCGTTTCAGCGCTGAATGACCTCATAGGTCCCAGTGCTTGGCCTTTGGCCTAAATTCAGTTTTCAATTTAATTCAATAAGCCGACATTATCAGGACGAAAACTGAACAAATTGACATCTTATCACTAAGAAATCCTGTGGCCATAGACTGAATAGTCTAGTCTTCTCAATATACGTATAGAGAGGGAGATGGCTGTAGTATAATTACAAACGCCAGGCACTGAGAGAGAGAGAGAGAGAGAGAGAGAGAGAGAGATCTTTGATTTTACATTTTTTATGAATTCCGGGAGAAACTTACATTAAACATGGACTATCTCACACGTTACCTTTTAATCAGATATTTTAAACAATATTAAATGTAACCTAAGCTTAAAACATATTCTAAACTATAAAAGCTCACTAAAATATTCTAAAAACACATAAAAGTACATTTTAGTAAAACATCGTTTAATATCAAATGGCAACACCTCTCTAGCTTTTAAAAAGGGGTAGAGCCATTTAAACGCCGTTGAATCAAATAGTTCAGTTCAGTTTGAATGAATACCTTTAAATTCTTCCTGCTAAATGAATGGTTTAAATCGTCCCCCTCCCCTCCATTCATTTGCACAAGTCAGCGGACACCTGCATTTTCTGAACCCCATCAGGACATTTAAATAGCGCCTGCGGTTCACTGTAACGGGGCTCTTGACTTGTGGGAGTTTAAATGCCGTCTTTGTTGTTTTATTTAAGGGGCGAAGGAAAAAAGCGATTTTATGGGCCGATGTCATTTCGTTATTGATTTTTTAAATAGTTTAAGCTGTTTAGGATCTTCTTTCGTCTCTGCTATTATTTTTAAGCACATTATTGCTGAACTTTATTTGTAAAGTCATAAAAAATATATTTCCCTTGCAACACACTTCTTTTACATCCAAATTATTTTGCAACTGCGGTGAGTATACTGCACTGCTCGCTATCTTTCGGTAGACTGTGAGTTAATTTGGGAAAATTAATATTTCTTTTTAATTTCTTAGTTTTCAACTTTTTTATAAGCATTTACAAAAAGCATGTATAATATTACTCCGCATCCTTTACCTTACATAACATAGTGTCTGTCCGAGTAACGTGACTGGAATTGCAGCCACGCTTAGAAAAATGGTCCTACATCTGTGAATTCTTTTGCTGTGTACAGCATGTGTCCTATAATTGATAATGCTTTTCTTTCCTGTAATTAATAATAATTATGTCTAGAATTCATCACTTTAAATAAACACATCAAGTGTTATTCCTTTCTAAGGTAAATGATCGACTTTCGTTCAGAGTTCTCCCAGGCAGCACCGGGTTGGTCAGCTAGTGTGTGTATACATATATATATATATATATATATATATATAGATATATATATATATATATATATATATATATATATATCAATTCACACCACACACACAAACATATATATATATATATATATATATATATATATATATATATATATCCTGGCACAGTTTATTCTTCATTGTCTTCCATTGCTAATGCTCATGTTGTTTCTACAGTTTACTGGCAAATCTTTATAAGGCTACAGTGCTTTTCCAGTCTTCACGAAAGGATAAACAAAACTGCTACTATAGTGCAATATTTGTTTATTCCTAGGGCGACAGATGTTTCAACCATCCACGATAGTCTTCTCCAGGGCAACTCCATATGCACCATATGCACAACGGAACTACATTCTAATATTCAGCGGAGTACAGCAAAAAAGAAAGAAAAAAAAAATTCAGAATCAATAGTGAGATTCTACTGTCAATCCCTTGACTACAGTAAGATTTCCAGAAGTTTCGACGCCTCTTCAGAATTTACATCTGCAAAGCAAGCTGCTCCCAGTCTCCCAGAATCTCCCTGAGAGTTACAATGTTCCCCAGTGCAAGGGCTTCAGTGCCCAATGCAATACGTACTGGGAGGCTCTCCATCCCCTTCCATATTGCAAACTATGCTTGTCCTAGCTTCCTTGGATCTCTCAGAGATAATGGTGTTTCCCGTCACAAGAGTGAATGTCAAGTGTGTGGATGTGCGTGTGCGAAGAATAAGCCTAAAGTGCTGTACTTCAGCTTATTGGTAATTGTTCTCTCTCTCTCTCTCTCTCTCTCTCTCTCTCTCTCTCTCTCTCTCTCTCTCTCTCTCAAATCAGGTTTTAATACACTTGTACCACGAAGAACCGACTTCCTTAAGGGCTCTGGCATAAATTTTTAATCAGACAATCTGGAGCTTTTTTGTATTCTTCACATACAACTGGTAACTTTGTGAGGCTGGCTTACAACTGTGACTCTCAATCATTCTTCCTATTTTAATTTATCATTGTCATATATATCCTCCTTGAAGGTACCAATAGATTTTCCTATTTATTTATCAACAAAGAATATCCACTGCGTTTTTGTGCAATCTAAGAATGACTTACGGTGAAAGGATGTGTAGAAGGCAATGGGGTTTTAGCCAGATACTTTGATTGTAAGGCTGTACTTGAGGGAAGTTTCTGCAACATCGTATTAAGCTTAATATCTATCTAGAAGTGTTAGGTTATTATGAAAATAAGACAGTTATGATATCTAACAAAACAAGGACTGGTCTGGATACTCTCCCACTATTATACCTTCCCCAGGGGATTCGCAGCAGTGAGATCCTCCTCAGGATAGCTTTCCCAGGAGAGAGAAAGGGCTTCTGCCAGGGACAGAAGCATAGTCAGAGGAGTATCTTACTTCAGGGGTAGAGACTAAACATTTTCAAAGAGAGGTCCTTACTTGGGGCTGCCTTCCTAGGAGAGAGGCAGGCTCATACAAGGGCAGGAGGCATCCCCTTGTATGAGCCTGGGGATCCCTTCCCAGAGGAAGCCAGGTCACACACAGAAGAGAAGCCCTCGAGAAGGATCTCCAGTCAGTGAGGCTCTCCTCCAGGGCTGCATTAACAGGAGGGAGGAAGGACTCCTGCCAGGCCAAAAAGGATCCTCACAGTAGTGGGAGCAGAGGATTCCTAGGATAGGCATCTCTTTAGGTAGGTCTTCAGCCCTTGTGGGTGGCCCATTGGTCCCTTGAGAAGGACAGCCACAGAAGAGGTCCTATCTGGATGGTGGTTACCCTTGGTCTTCCTATGGATTGCGACTGTGAAGGGCAACTGTGAAGGAGACACTTCCAGCTAGGAGGGCTATCCACGCCTCTAGGGGAAAGCAGACCACAAGTAGAGCCACCTTGTCAGGCCGGGGCCTTTGGATTTAAGGGAAAAACACCACTAAGGGAAAGCCATCTGGCTTGGTATATGCCCCGGGGTTCTCCAAGCGGACATACACACACACATATAGCATATAGCGACTCTTCTGATCTAGACAGTAATCTATGAACATTATATTAGTCGACTGTGGTGCGTTACAATCGGGTGAAAAAACTGGGGCAAGACAACTTCATCTTCTCTCTCTCTCTCTCTCTCTCTCTCTCTCTCTCTCTCTCTCTCTCTCTCTCTCTCTCTCTCTCTCTCCTCTCACATTTTAGTGGGAGAGCAAGAAGGTGCATGCAAAAGTAAATTTTTGGAATCTCGATAAAAATTTCCTGATGTGTCTTTCTTTTAATAATATTTTCATTATTTCTTATTTTTGAGTGTATATGTATAGGTCATTTTTTCTTAGCTAAAGTAAAATTTGGCCTTCAAGAAACTCTCTCTCTCTCTCTATCTATCTGTCTATCTATCTATCTATTTATATATTATATATATATATATATATATATATATACTATATATATATATATATATATATATCATATATGCATATAAATACCAGACATACAATCATGGACACATATGCCACACACACGGGCGCATTATATATATATATATATATATAATATATATATATATATATATATATATATATATATATATATTTATATATATATATATCTTACTAACATACTTGCAGACAATGAACAAACCGAACGACTTTTGAAAAGGGACTTACATTTGAGTGCAGGAGGAAGACAAAGAGCGCAGCTAAGAGCACCTTCATGGCAGACACGATTTGATGACGATCCTCCACTCCGGCTAAACGCAAAACCGACTGCGGGAATCCTTCAATGACGAGTTTTCTTAGGATCTCAATTTCGGGCGTCACTAAATCTGAACCATTACGAACGAGTCTTAGTCCTGCACTGCGCCCCAGGAAGGCGCTTCATCTCAACACAGATGTTCTCCACACAACACTTGTTGAGAGAGAGACAATAATCGTGGTGGACACCTGTTCTTCATCAAGGCATCTCCTCTGCCGAAGCCTCCAAATGATTTTTTATCTGCAAGTGCCTTCAGCGCTGAATTGAATGTTACTGTGGAAAGAGTAAAGTCGCCCATTAGCAATTCCAAAATCCCAGTTGTCTTTACGAAAAAAAAAAAAAAATCGGAAACAAATATGTTATTGTTTTGGCTGAAATAAATGATTTATCTTTTCTTCGCATCGAAGGAATTTGTCTTTCACGGCATCACCGTCACAGGTGTTCCCTTTCATCGATGTGGCATTTGTCCTTTGTTCGCAGCTTCTGTCAAGAAATGTGAGTCGAACAGCAAGTGGAATTATAGCTATTGCGTCAGAAACGATTTTGAGAACAAAGTGGAATAGTTTCTTGTTGAATTCGTACATACACATACTATACACACATACACATATATATACATACACATATATGTATATGTATATATATATATATATATATATATATATATATATATATATTTATATGAGTGTATGTGTGTGTAATATATATATATATATATATATATATATATTATATATATATATATATATATGTATATATATATATATATACATATATAGTATATATATTATATATATATATATATATATATATATATATATATATAATATATATATATATATATATATATAATATGCCAGTCCGCACTCAATCGTGTCCACTCATCGCCTTACCCCCAAACGTGTCCAATGCACGCTGGCCTATCTTAATGTCATAATACGCCCAAACGTGTCTGTTTAATAACCAACACCCAAAAGTATCTCTTTAATATCCAACGCCCAAAAGTATCTCTTTAATATCCAACGCCCAAAAGTATCTCTTTAATAACCAACGCCCAAACGCGTCCGTCTCAGAATCTAGCAAGACGATAACTGTATTTTCATACAATGCACTGCCCCTAAAAATGATAGCGGCTACCGGCGTCTGGTTCAGACTTCATTGAATTTAGGGAACAGGAATCACAAAAAGTGTTTTGTTGGAGTTCATGTTACTCTATTTTTTGTTTGTTGTTTCTTTTGAATGTATATTTTTAAGTTGTTATCGTTGTTTTTCCTTTTTTTATCATGTCATTGTGAGTCAATAATTTCCTTCACGATTCTTGAATACCTCAAGGTATTTCCGAAATGCACCGCCTAGTGCTGTAAGCTCTGTTAACTGTACCATTTAGTGCCGTAGGCTGTGCATAATGTGCAATCTAGCGCTGTAGGCTATGTCAAATGTGGAATCTAGCGCCGTAGGCTGTGTCATTGGGTTAGAGTTATTGCAGGTTTAGTGCTAGGGATCATTTAACAGTGATTAGCATATTTGGACAGAAAATTATTAACATATTTAAAATACGCCAGCTAGCGCCGTAGGCTGTGTCAAATGTACCAGCTTGTGTCGTAGGCTGTGTCAAATGTGCAATCTAGCGCCATAGGCTGTGTTCAACGTGACATTTAGTGCCGTAGGCTGTGTCATTGGATTAGAGTTATTGCAGGGATAAGGTTAGAGTTCGTTTTATAGTGATAATCCTATTCGGACTAGCATGTTCGGACAGAAAGTTATTAACCTATTATTTTGGTTTTGGTAGATAATTTAATAACGTACACATTTACATTTTTTCTACTATGATGGGCCAAGATTATACAACTGAATGAATGGAAACTAATCATTCTATTCAATCATCTATACGGCAACTTCTCCTATTTGATGTCTGTTGATCTGGAAACAATATATATATATATATATATATATATATATATATATATATTATATATATATGTATATTATATACATACATATATATATATATATCATATATATATATATATAATATATATATATATATATATTGTGACGAAGTGGTGTAAGAGGATCTGGTCTGGATAACATTTAATACGGGGGTGGGGGGGGGGGGGGGGGGAGGGGGCAAGAGTATCTGGGGTCTGGATACCATTATACTTGGTGCATGAAATAGTCAAAGATCTGTGTCTGGACACCATTAAATATTTGTTAACCCAAATTGCCAAGTATCTGGTTACTACACTTATCATTTGTACTTGCTAATACAAGAGACCCTTTTATTCCTGGGTCTGGGACACCCTTTGTACTCAGGGCACAGTTCATTTCAAGTACCTGGTTGTTACTTACTCACTACAGACAGACACCTGACCCTTCATCACATACTAAACGACTGAATACTCTAAAGGTAAGAGTGATCCCTTTTTTTCTAACTGAACAGTCAAGAAAACAATCAGTCTAAGTTCATTAAAGTATGTGTGAGGTATCTTAATTAAAGGACATCACTCGTGCAAATTCAATTTAAGTATTTCCCTGATTCAGTTTTATTTGTGGGAAACGTCACAATTATCACTCTATATTTCTACCTAAACAAAATAAAATATAGCTTAATATATACTGGGTTGGAGTGAAAATACTCATATAAATTTTAAATTACAAAAATTTATTTCTAAATTCAAAATTTATAAGTGAAATTCACAACTCTCAGGGAATTGTTATTACTTGAAAACAAAAGTTTAATTAATTCTTGAATTAATTATTAAAGCAAAATTAAACTAAAGTTTATCAAGAAAATTAATTAAATTAAATCATAAAGCCATAATTAAATTTGAAATTAAAAATTAATTTAATTAA
The DNA here is from genome assembly GCF_015104395.2 of Macrobrachium nipponense. Taxonomy (NCBI): domain Eukaryota; kingdom Metazoa; phylum Arthropoda; class Malacostraca; order Decapoda; family Palaemonidae; genus Macrobrachium; species Macrobrachium nipponense. The sequence continues at coordinate 64,418,666 of NC_087200.1, forward strand.
ATACAAGTTAATTCACAAGTGTAAGATTCAAATTTACACAATAGAATATTATTCAAACTAATTAAACAAAATAAAGACAATGCAGAAAAACATAATGCATAATATGAAAACAATCAAGCATTGACAGTACACACACTAAATATATAAAAAAATGGGAAATGTCAAAAACAAAGCAAAAGATAAATGTTTAGAAATAATAAACGTTGAAGTGCACTTAACAACATTTGTACAAATACCTTATACACAGCTGCAGCGTCAATCAAAAGGCCTGTTACAATTTTACACTTTTTCGCTATTTTCACCAAAAACCAATAGATACAAAACTATGTTTCAGATTCCACAAACAAACACATATTTACTAAGAATTATATAAAAATGAGTGACCAGCTCGTTACGGTAGTTACTGAAACAGCCTCGCGAGCGAGCGAGAGAGAGAGAGTATAACGCACAGCCGCTATGTCTCAAAGCGAATGAATAAGTTTCTCTCACCTCATAAACGTATGAGCCATTAGTCTATAGTTTCAAGGCGAAAACATATTACGTCATCTCTATAGGAATGGCTATGAATAAGGCTCTCTTGTTCCATTCACAGGCTCGACTGCGATGATAAAAACTAGCTTAGCTCATCTATTTACAAGGGGCTGAATAACATTGCGGCTTGGGGGGTCTTACGCTTGTTTTGGCCGCCGATAAAAGAAATCACCTAGCTAAGACATTCTCAAAGTGGGAATACGACTCCCTTGCAAAAGGCTTATGAGCTTTCACTCTCTGTGTGTCTTACATACTTCAAAATGAAAAAATGGATCACTTAACGGCATGTTATCTTTAAATTTGGGAAATCTGAACACAGAGACAAACATTTCATACCATGATACACAAGTTCTGATGAATTAATCATATTACCACAATTATAATTGCATTCCAAACTTACATTTATAAGAATAATATATATATATATATATATATATATATATATATATATATTTATATATATATATATATAGGTATGTAAGGCCTAGGGTTTTTGATTAATAATATATTGTCCATGTGTTCCCTGTGACCTATGGAATGTGGAGAACAGTGCAGGAGCGGCGACCTGAGAGTAGCTTACAATGAGTTTCTGGGGATGGCGTGAGATAAAATGCTTAGTTCAACAAGTCAATGCAACGACAGTTTTATGGAACTCTTCTCAAAGTGCCTTTGTAAAACTGGATGCAACTAGTGTTGCGAGGCGCTAACGAACTGTGTGTTTGTATGTGCGTGTGTGCCTCTTCCCTTTAAGAGTGTCATACCCAAGCCTATGGGAGGATTTTGACAGAGGGCTTCAAGTCACAGGCAAAGATGCCGTGGCGTTCGCGGGGAGTTTTTTGTGACATAGTGTTTAGTGTCCGTTGTTTGGGTAAGTGTTGAAGTGCTTTAGCCAAAGAGTGGCTTATTATCTGTTTGACATTTTTGTGATGATATCCAATATTTAAACCTCTGTTTGTCAGTCTTTGTGTGTGTACTTACCGGATGTGTTCTGTATCTTTGAAACAGACGGATCTGGAATGCCGGGGGACAAAGAATTCCCAGAGGGGTGTAGACTTTTTGTGACCAGACATGTTACATTTACGGTTTTTTTGAGTTAGTCTGTAAGACTGGATTACTTGATTGATTGATTTATTTATTAGTTGTTAATAAACGTTAATGTTATGATGCAACTCTCTCATTTTCATTACCTGTTTAGAATGGAGAGAGAAGAGAGAGAGAGAAAGGCTGTGAGTAATGCGGTGTGTGGGTCTGCCTTCCGCTCGTGTCTCACGCTTACCTTATGAATAATGGGGGGAGAATCCCCTTAACATTAACATATATATATATATATATATATATATATATATATATATATATATATAGATATATATATATATATATACAGGCAGTCCCCGGGTTTACGATGGCTCCAGCTTACGACGTTCCGAGGTTACGACGGTTTTTCTTAAATATTCATTGAAAAATCCGCCCTGGGTTACGACGTTTGTTCCGACGTTACGACGCTGACGCTTCCGACGCTCCGAGTTAACGACGCTTTTAAAAAAAGCATACTATGATAAAAATCCTTTATAGTTTAGCACAGTATATTAATAAAAATAAGTTTCTGGTTAGAATACAACAAAAATTTTGAGGTTATGATGATTTTCGACACTTTTAAGTAGTATTTTTCTATGTTTTTTAGTGATGCCTCATATGCAGAACTAGTTTCCGAGCGAATGAATACTAGCTTGCGATGCACAAAGTTTATAACAGTCCTAAAGCACAAATAATGAAAAAATCATTGCTTGTTTCCAGT
>NC_087200.1:64429840-64447340 GCF_015104395.2 Macrobrachium nipponense
CTTGGCAGCCAAGAGCTTAGTTCACTATCTGTCATACAGACAAAATGTGAATAGATATACGTACGTCGCCTTAACAATATTATTATTATGATCATGCATGCCTTATGGAATGAGAGAGAGAGAGAGAGGCAAAAAAAAAATACAGGTAAACAAACACCCACATGACAAAATGCCTATTCATGAAAAAAATCGTAGATAAATCTAATATTCTGAAATGAAAATAATAAGAACATAAATGGAATTAAATAAAAAAAACAAAAAACATATACATAAATTTGATTTTCTATATGTAAATCTATATATAGGTACCTGTTTTATATATATATATATATATATATAATATATATATTATATATATATATATATATATATATATATATATATATATATTTATATATATATATACATATATATATATATATATTATATATATATATATATATATTATATACGTATATATAAAGAGGGAAATCAAAACGGTTAAACACTGTACATTAATTTTCATAACTGCCTCAAAACTGTCAGATCTAATCAGGAAAGTTATGTTATATAAAAAAAAATCAAGTTTATAAATTTTTCTTATATGGTCGGTGACTTAGCAATACCTTTCGTAGAACAGTTAGTGACCATTAAGTGGGCATTCATCATCTGCAAGGTTAGAGAGAGAGAGAGAGAGGAGAGAGAGAGAGAGAGAGAGAGAGAGAGAGAGAGAGAGAATAATTTCATCTCCATTTAACCGTTCACTGGCCAAGGATGTCTACCTTTCCAAAACATGACTTGCATATTGTCATATATAATTACTAAGGATGATGGTTATTAATTCAATCTTTGCGTTCAAAGGATTTTGTGATACACTGAACAGGTTTTGGTAAAAATATCCAATTTACTATTGACTTAAGATAATGGTCTTGCTCAAAAATAGGAAGACCATGATTCTCACGCTCTCTCGTCCATGGTCAAGAAGATATGCGCAAATACATCTTGATTTCGACATCGCCCCCCCCCCCACTCCTCTCTCTCATCTTTCTCTCTCAGAACCTTAACTAACAGAGCTTTAATCTTGTTCACCGGAATAACTGGATCAATGGCATCTATACTGCATTAGCTACAGTATGATTTTCGAAAGCTGTCCACATAATTTGTATGCAATGCACAATAAACAGCAAGTCAAAAATTGACGGCGCAATTGAGTTTTCTATACATTGTATAATCAAGGCCGCCGAAAATAGATCTATTTTTAGATGGTCTCGTATAATGCTGCATGAGCCACGGCCCATGAAACTTTAACCACGGCCAGACGCACGGTTATGGCTAACTTTAACCTTAAATAATATAAAACTACTGAAGCCAGAGGGCTGCAGTTTGGTATGTTTGATGATCAACATATCAATTTGCAGCCCTCTAGCCTCTGTGGTTTTTGTTTGTTTGTTTGTATGGTGCTTTTACGTTGCATGGAACCAGTGGTTATTCAGCAACGGAACCAACGGCTTTACGTGACTTCCGAACCACGTCGAGAGTGAACTTCTATCACCAGAAATACACATCTCTCACTCCTCAATGGAATGGCCGAGAATCGAACTCGCGACCACCGAGGTGGGACGCTAATACCATACCAACCACGCCGCTGGGGCGCTTCCTCTGTGAAGATTTGAGGATGGACAGAAAAACCGCGGACAGAATACGAGCGGGCGACCAGAAAAAGCAGGCATAATAGTTTTCTTTTTAGACACACCCAGATACAAGTTCTCCCGCATTGTGGGAAATTTGCAATCACCAATGAGATCGTGTTGATGCATCAGTTTCTTTGCGCCCATCATCCTCCATTCGAAATTAAAAGTTTGAATTATAAGGAATCTTCAGTACCCGGCTGTTCACAAGCTTAGGCCTTTTGTTCGTAAAAGATATCCGGAAATGATAAATGGTGATTAGAAAGAATGCAAGGTTTTCATATGCTTTACAAGAGCTGAATAATTCACGAGGAATTATGAATTTCATAGAAGTAACAGAGATGGTTGTTGGTCTCTGGCTGTAGAGTAGGGAAACTGATGGTAAGAATATGCATTTGACTGATGGTGGCGATTTTACTGAATGCGTCATAAATGGAAAGTGACGAATAAGAGGAGTAATATAATATATATATATATATATATATATATATATATATATATATATATATATAGATATATATATATATATATTTTACTATATATATAATATCTATAGATATATATATATATATCATACTATATATACACATACATACACACACACACAAAACTTAGGGCATGCGTAATGAGAGAAATTCGTATGAAGAATTTAGGTATGCTAGGAGTGACGTGTGGAGAGAGAACACCGCAGAACTGTTGCGCAAGGAAAGGCATAAGACAAGACTGGGAGTCCATGACTACGGACACATAAAGTAGGTCACTGAAGAAGAAGTGATTTAGTCTCTTTCGAATTCGGAGTGTCATCGTAACATAAAAAAATACTAATTTTTTTATGGAAAAAAATGAATATTCGACTGCGTCTGAACCCTGCACAAGTATTAATTCCGTGTTGATGGCACAGCAGAAAATATCGAATACTGGACAGAGGGTCTTCCCCTCATATATTTTTATATTTACCATTACTTATAATGATCACGTCAAGTACGCTTCCACCGAATAAATTATAAAAACAAGAAGGTAAAAGTGTATTATGCGAGGAAAAGGAGTCACTGACAGCTCCCTCAGGGTGGAAATCTCTGAACCAAGATTGTAGTGAAAGGGATATGTCATTACCCTACATGAGGGTGTTACGAACATTCGTTCATTTCTTGATTCTAAGACAACTAATGAGTCATGTGAGACGTCGAGATTTGCTAAATTAGCGGCGTGTGCTCTCGCATCAATAGACAAGAGAGACCTCAGCAACCTGCAACCAGTATCATCATTGTAGGCATAAGTTCCTAGGTTCTTGTTGTTCATTAATAACTTCTTATCGTGCATACTATCGAAGAAGCAGTTTGCCTAATTCTCATTAAGCACGTCCTTAGTAAAGCACGCATAACACCAATGGTTGTAACGTAGGACGGCAAATCTATGACATGTAACATTATAAAATTTAATTTTAAATGAATACTGCTAATTCGTATCGTCGAGCAGGTAAATCATATTTTATTTCCTATGTTGAAGTTATTTCCTATGTTGAAGTTATATTCCCTATGTTGAAGCCATTTCCTAAATTGAAGTTATTTCCTATGTTGAAGTTATTTCCTATGTTGAAGCCATTTCCTATGTTGAAGTTATTCCCTATGTTGATGTTATTTCCTATGTTGAAGTTATTTCCTATGTTGAAGCCATTTCCTATGTTGAAGTTATTCCCTATGTTGAAGTTATTTCCTATGTTGAAGTTATATCCCCTATGCTGAATCTATTTTTTATATTGAAGTTATTTCCTATGTTGAAGTTACTTCCCAAGTTGAAATATTTCCCTGTGCTGAAGTTAAATTCCCCATGTTGAAGCTATTTCCTATGTTGAAGTTATTTCCTATAACGAAAGCTATCTCCTATGTTGAAGCTGTTTTCCAATGTTGAAGCTATTTCCTATGTTGAAGTTATTTTTTTTCTATGTTGAACTTATATTTCCTAGGTTGAAGCCATTTCCTATGTTGAGGTTATATTTCCTATGTTGAGGTTATATTTCCTATTTTGAATTTATTTCCGATGTTGAAGTTATATCTCCTATGTTGAAGTTATTTCCTATGTTGAATGTTATGTCTCTAGAGGGTATTATCATAAGCGCATTTCTGCTCCTAAGCAAAACTTTCAAATAGGTAGAAGCTTCCCTGAACCCTTGCATTTCGATTCATCTGTGTTCCTTCTCGTGATCTATGCTGTATGTCACCGTTCCTCCGCTGAGGCGTCACGCCTCAGGCTTCACATTTGCACCGATTGTGTGTGTGTATGTGTGTGAGAGAGAGAGAGAGAGAGAGAGAGAGAGAGCTTCATACTTGTGAGGGAACCGGTTTGATCTGTCTTTCCCACCCCTTCCTCCTCGTTCTCTTATAATCGTCCATCCAGCCAGCCTCCTTTTATGGAGACTGGTAAGCGCCTGTCTCAGTCGTTTCACCTTCAGGAGAAGAAGATAAATTCTATCTGTAGGAAATAAATAGTCTAGGCTTAAAAGCATCATTCGTTCTCATTAAATAAATTAGCCTTAAGTTACTCGAATGTAAACCTTGATCAAAACGAGACTGGAACTGTAAAGTTATATAAATAGCTCCTGAATGGCATTCGTTATGGAGTTTTATTTGTTTGATTTTACAGTCCTGCATTTTTAGCTTTTCTTCAGTATCTTGCTAAATGTAGTAAAAAAAAACTGACTCAAACATAAAACTAATAATGATAATAATAATAAACTAAAATAAAATAAGAGAAAGACACAACAAGATTTTTTACGAGATTCAAAATAATCACTTTCGTATGGACCTTCTTGCTCACCCACTAAAATATGTGTGTGTGCGAGAAAGAGAGAGAGAGAGATGGAAATTATTATGCAATCCTTGCGCAAATGCTTGCATTATAATCTTGAAAGCGAAAGTGGCTGTGCATTACAACACGACCCTCCGTTTGAAAGGACCCACACTGGACCTTTGCTTAAAATATTGTACTTTTTTTTATTTTTTTTTGTTACTAAATCAGTATATCAAAGAAAATGCTGAAATTTGGCTGCCATTGGAAACATGGGCTCTTTAAACTCCAAAAAGCGAGAGATAAGGATCTGAACTTTTAAACGAACAATATTGCCTTGTCTTCCAAGTCTGCTAGAAAGATGTAATTAAAAAATCGAAAGTTTATTCTCTATAAACTTCAGTGACTACCTGGCTGTGGTCTGATTAGTTCACTGGCTTCTCTCAGAACGAGCGAAGAGGCTGCCTGCGATAGAACCTTTGTTCCAGTCACACAGTCGTCGTTCTCTACAGCTCATTCTTAGCATAGCTCTGTCAAAACTACCAAACAGTTGTACATGTATTTACATAAGGTTGTTAACACAGATTCACGTTTTTGCATGTTACAAAGAACGGTAAAGTGGACAAGCAGCCATGGTTGACCTTCATATCATCACTTCAATTCTTGATTACGTAACGCTTCAGGGGCGTTCCTCATTCTGCACATACTAGAGTTTCTCAGTACAATACAATACTCGTTTTTATATCCGTTTATTGATATGCTTGCGGCTGATCAGTGACCTTGTGTGCAATGTCTGCTTGGGCCAGCATCCATTCATTTTCATTTCATGAAGCAAGTTTTAACTTATCAGAGTGTTGAACAACTCTTCTTTGCATGGAGTAAAACATAAACTCATCGTTCCATAGAGAGGATAGAGATTTCCGCAATCTATGTTTTTAGCGGGGAAGTCGCCGTACTTCCCAGTCTGCCGTGAACAAGTTGGTAGCTGTGTTCTTGAGGTCGTGCGCCTTCGGCCATATTGTGGAAGTCGTTTTTAATAGATTGTCGGGATTGTCCTTTACCGTCAGAGATTTAGCATTCGTCTACCTGTTTGAATGTGCTTCTCTCTCTCTCTCTCTCTCTCTCTTAATATCCTCCCAACACGCGTGCGCGCGCACACACATACACACACACACACACATATATATATGTATATACATATATATATATATATATATATATATATATATATATATATATTCCCAATTTCAATGAATTTGAAATCATATTTCAAAATGTTATATATATATACATACTATATATATATATATATATATATATATATATATATATATACAAATATTTGGACACACACATATACTTATATATATATATATATATATATATATATATATATATATATATATATATATATATATATATATATATACAAATATTTGGACACACATATACATATATATATATATATATATATATATATATATATATATATATATATATATATATATCATAATATATACAAATATATTTGTCTATCATAGTTATAGTTATTTATTTAAATGCATATATATATATATATATATATATATATATATATATATATATATATATATATATATATACACCAATGTATCGCGAGGTTTGACCAAGTGATAGCTATTGTAATGGACCGTAATGGAAAGCTATGCCCTCTTTTACGTAAAAGTCGAATAAACAATTCGTTAAGAGTTTAATGGCCATTAGTCGTCCTGACTACCCTAGAGATTTCAGACAGGAGAGAGAGAGAGAGAGAGAGAGAGAGAGAGAGAGAGAGAGAGAGAGAGCCTATAGATTTATTCTAATACGAAAAAAAGACTCTGCCTTTGAAAAGATGTCGAGTGACTGTGGAATAGGAGGCGCCAAGTGTTGACGGAGCTGTCATCTTGGTCAATAAGGCTCCCAAGGTGAAATGAAGGGCAATAGGAAGTACCCAGGCATCAGAGCCCAACAGACTCCCGAAAGAAACCATTACCCGAAGAAGCAATGCGGGAAAATAAAAGCAAAGACTCAAGTAATAAACAAGATAGACCTTAACATTTCACGTATACCGATGCTGCTAAAGGTGGTTAGCGTTGTACCTATTCGTTTTTGGAGAAACAGCTCCATTTGCATCTTGGTCAACGAAGTAAAATAATTGCAAAAAATAAAGCAAAGAAGCCAGCAGGAGTGGCATTAAGAAGTCCAGATGGCTGAAAGCAAGCACCATCTTCCAAGTCATGCTGACTAACAGAGATCTATTCTTGGTATTCCTCAGATCACAGACTGTTCCACGAATTCTTTTCGGGTTATTGGATTCTGTCGATGTCTTCACCCCGCTAATAAAGGTGACGTTCCTTCCGAAACAGGTTTTGGAAGTGACCATTGAAGAATGAAGATGGGCGACGCCTAGTTAACATTTCTTTACGCATAATTCAGACGCGCATATCGTGCATGCGGCTTAAATCTGGTTGCCAACAGCCTTCCTAGATGTTTGATTTGGAATATCGTCGGAGTAATCTCTGTTTTGCTGTCTTACATGAATTCCTTTTCAACAAGGAGCTGCTATTGCCTAAGGTGCCAGCGCATCTAGGATTGGATTCTTTTGGGATGTGTGCTTTTGCAGTGTAATGGGTGGATAGCAAAATGGAAGAAATATAATGAGACGGAGGTGCAGTAAAATGAATGAAAGGGGTTGCAGCTAGGGGTCGAAGGGATGCTGCAAAGAGCCTTAGTAATGTCTACACTGCACACCTTGCAATGCACTCACGGCACTAATCAGGTTAAAAAGGTATTTAAAAATTGCATATTATGACTGACAAAAATTAAATGTATTAAGAGTTCCATTCTTATATTGGGCAAAATTAGTAAAATCGTTGTGAATATTCGAAATACCATCGAATCTATTCATAATGAGACTTGTATAGCTCTACCTTAAACGCTTGCTTACTAAGTATCCCAGATCAGCTGCTGTGGGGGATCTTAGAAAGTGACCAAGTTTAAAAAGAAAACTGCACACAACACTATTTAGCTTTTAAAAATCGTAAATTTTGTAAGACTTACTTTACTGGAGATACGGATTGATTACTAATTGACAGCCAAGACTGATATGAAAGCCAGGAGTTCAAATTATACAATAAAATGGAACGGCGTTGATTACCTTGACAGCAGTTGGGGAAAAAGAAGAATGAAACAATTGACATAATTATCTTTTTCCCCTCACTGGTCTAGCCATGGAAGATGGGGTTCTCTTTTCGTTGGATTTCTCGTTTAAACATAGAAGAAGAATATGCTTCAGGATGGTCAATTAATCACAAAGGTATAATGTGACTAATAAACAGAGAGATAGGGAGCAGCCATCACACAAATCAACTGGAATATTACAAATAACAACGAGGTATAGCAATATCTTTTCTTATTTTGAGGAGTGTCTATTTAATAAGGAAGTGACGCAACCATCATGAGAAAGTGATAAGATGTAAATTTTTTTTTGTCACGCATGACAATTGCAATATGCCAAAAAATATTTCGTTTTCGTGACAGAAAGAAACCAAGGTTGCTGGAACACAGGATGTTGGCGCATATGGCGGAAATGCCGACAGTAATGGTTCTGGAACAATTCAAACGGACGACAGATCGTTGATAAAGAAAAGTTTGGTGGTTAAAAAAAGGGACTAAATGCAAGAAGATAAGCGAAGATATTTATAATTAGTTTAAATGGAATCCACAGTAAGAGCAAAATTTAATGGGACGATAATATGGAGGTAATACATTCACACAAGAATGTATGTAGATAAGATTGGTCAAGAAAATAAATAAATTTAGAGATAATTGAGAGACACTACTTGAACTAGGACAAAGAGATGCTCATGCCAACCACTAGGACTGAGGAATTAGATTAAAGATAACACCAATTCTGACAAATTTGTAAAAGTAAATGTCAGATACGAATGATTTGTAATAATTTTTGTTGCAGAACAGAGGAGGAAATAAATAAATAAATAAAAAGGCGTGATCTGACCTCCAGTTTCCTCGGGACATTATATTCCTAACTCAACGTAAATTTAAACGGTCTATAGATCCTTGTTTCACCACCGAAATTTAAAATAAATACACTATATTTTGTTAGAAGTAATTGTTCTGTACTGTTTAACATACACATTATTTATTTTTTACATTTTCATTCTAATAAATCATTCATAAATATCCTATCCTAAAATTTCTGTATCTTTAACTCAACACGAAACACCTTTTTCAGACCTCTTTAGGCTTTTCATAGACCTTTCCTACCCCCTCAACAACAACAACAACAACAAAGTAGTTTGTGGGGTTACTCCATGAGTAAGCGAAAAAGTGCACGGCAGCGTTAAGAAAATCTTCGCTTTGAATAAGACGTGATAGAATTCCGGATAGATCCTCACATAGTTTAATAGTGAAGGAGAAGGCTGAGCACTAGGCCTAGATCGTAACCGAGACAACATTTTAAGCGTCTACGCTGAATTATCTCACGGGATCGATGCCTTGCTTGGATAGTAACATCCAAAATATGTTTGTTTTACATATTCTGAAATAGCTATTACCTTATCAATAAACTCGACGGGATTCTGATACTTTTTCAGCTCGGAATATCTTCATTCGCTTTTTACAGAGGGTTGGCTATTAGCTTCTCCATCGTCTGCTGGGATTTGCTGAAACGAAGTCTGGCGTCACTGATGGACCAACTTCCCTGGGTTCTTCACCCTTCCATCGGTAGTGGTAACATTCAAGAAAAAACGAAGTGTAGATGCGTTACTGCTGCACTTTATAGTTCTCTTTATCCTCATTCAACGGCTTGACTGCTCGCAGTTGCACTATCTTATATGGAGAGAGAGAGAGAGAGAGAGAGAGAGAGAGAGAGAGAGCACCAAGTCAACTTAGCTAACTCAAGTCGACAGCAGTATATCGAAAACAATTTAAAAGTTATATTTGAAAATATTTTATCTGGGAATCTGTAATTTCCTTTATTTCATAATTGTCAAAAATTTTGCTTTTCTTTATTATTTCATTTAGGATTTGTACGAAATAACTCAGTCTACGTAATACTGTCAGTCTACATAAAACCGTGAAATTGGCTTAAATTAGCTCAAGAACCGAGTGTTGTTTGTAACAAGTGAACTTATCGTAACATAGCGTTCTCGAACGATATAAAGAAATCCTTTGTCATTACAATATAATGACTCCACTCGGACACGCCTAAAACAATGCCATGAAAACAAAGGGAGCGTTTGTACTTTCCATTGTGACGACTTCATGCTTTGATCTCATTTGCAATTTATTCTTTTTTATGATTATTATTTTCTGTATGTACACACTACCGTATGCAGTGTGTATATGTAAATATGCATCTCAGATGGCAGGTCCGTCAAGGACGTCTTCTAGGATTGACTGTTGACGTTTAAACTTGCCCTAGCACGTTTGCCAATAATCTAGTGTTTACTCACGGCAGGTATATATCTTGAAAGTTTGGTGAATGCATTAACGTTACTTTATAATTGAGTAGTACAGGGGTACTGCAGAAAAGGTAGCGTGGGTACTAGTATATCTTGAAGTCGAAGTCAGTCCAGACTGAAATCATGAGGTAGGGTTGTGATGAGCTGAACACAATTGATTGTAACCTTATCAAGGTGATTACTGAAGGGAGGGTTTACCCAGATGAGAAAGCCCTACTTCATGCAAGGTCAGACAGATTCCGCACAGATCTGGAGGACATAATTAAGAGTTTAAGGACAGGGTGGTACATCTGCAGAGGATAACCAACAACTCGTAGTTGCTCTGACAAGATAATGACATTCTTTTTTTCAGACAATGCTATAAAATTTTGCTTAAATTCAAAAATACTGATCGATATGACAAGGTGGATTTCTAGATTCTCAAACAACATCAGAGTTATCGCTCGAGATTACCTACTCGTAGATGGTGAATTTTGTAATTCGTATAAAAAAAGTTTCCTAACAACAGTTCCACTTAAATCTATTAATCTACGCACTTACCCGGATTTTTTTTTCTTCAAACAGTATTTTCAAGAACGACGTTTAAGTGGAGACAAAGCCTGTGAGATAAGCATAAAAAAATCTCGTGCAGATGACTCATACATCTATATATTTAAAGAAAAAAAATACTGTGACATGAAAACTTTACTTACGGCAAGGTTATATTTTCGTTTAAGTCTGATTGTCACTGCTTTGTTTGTCTTTCCGTTAGTTGGTTATAACCGGCACAATTGATTATATTTTGTTAGAGACAGACGTAGATTTGGGGAAAAAAGAAATCTCTTTCTTTCTCAGAAACACTCAGAATAAACTACATATATATATATATATATATATATATATATATATATATTAATATATATATATATATATATATATATATATATATATATAGTTTATGCTATATTTCGCAGAACAACTGTCTCCCTCCACGGCCAAGTATATACTTCCCTGTATAGGGAGACATTTTCCTCACAGGCAATATAGCATCACCTTTCTACTTTTTGGTGATTTGGGCTACATTTATTAAATAGGAAAATTCTGTTTTAAAACAGAAAATATTTCAGTCATATATATATATATATATATATATATATGTGTGTGTGTGTGTGTGTGTGTGTGTGTATGTATGTGTGTGTGTGTAACTGAATCACGAAACTATATAAGATCAGATTACACGGAATTCCCTCCTCTAACCACGCATTCCTTTCGGAGGTCGGCAACTAGTTATTCAGTGAACGCGAAGTTACGTAAACCACTACCTCTCTTTTTCTTTTCACTCTCTTTATTTCAGTTTCTGTCTATCTGTCTGTCTGCAAGAGTGGGAAAGAAAGTCATCAAATTCCCTTTCACAATCCCTGTGATATCTGACCTCTCGCTCTCTCTCTCTCTCTCTCTCTCTCTCTCTCTCAGTGAAGGTATCATTGCGTATTCCGGATTCCTTGTGTCTCCTTCCAAGGTACGATCTTTTAATGGCTGCAGTAAAAGTAGTATGCTTAGAATACCGCTCCGATCATTTATGTCAGGTTAACGATGGGTGAGAGAGAATGGCTTCTTCAGTCTTAGAGTTTCCACACACACACACACACACACACACACACACACACACACACACATATATATATATATGTATATATATATATTATATATATATATATATATATATATATATATATATATATATATATATATATATAATATATACATACATACAGGGTGTAACACGAGTTTATGCAAATATTTCGAGAAATGAAAGAAAAGGTCATTCTGAGCAGAAAATGTTCCATAGACATGTGCATTTTAAGGCTTCGTTTATCGGTGAGGCGAATTTTTAAAATAACCGGTTTTCCCTAACGCTGCCTTCGGCCAACATGGCGTACGCGATGTCTGAGTGAGTAAGTCAGGGGGAAGGGGGTTGGAGGGGTGGGGTTGATGAAGTGCATTAGGCCTGGATTGCTATTCTAATTATGAGCTTTTCTCGCTGGTTTTTGAAAAATGTAACATTACAGTCCCTTCAATTAGACTTCACTGTAATCTAATTTTAATGATTAGCTTCACGTATCAAGAAAGTAGTGTAAATGTCACGGAATTCTTGAATCAGGAGTCAGGACTAGGCCTATGCTGATTGATTGATAATGGCAGTAATCATGACGACGAGGGAATGCAGGTATGGAGGTTATACACTTCGAACAATGTCATCTTTTTTACCTCTTTCGATTACTGCATGAATGTACGTACTAACTTTTTCAGGAAAGACTGAAGAAAGTGAATTTTCCATAATGTTCTCATTCTTTTTCATATGGCAGAGACAAAAGCATTTTCTTAGGTGTGTTTTTCCCTTCGACTGGTGTATGATGAATACTTTTGATGGAGAAAGAGAGATTTTTGAAAATCCGTTTTAAATCCCTGATCGGTGTTTAGTGAATAGGCCTATCTTTGATGGAGGGGAGATTTCATTCGGCTTTCTTTTCTTTTCTTTATCGGATTTCAGTGAATACCGTCGACGGAGAGGGAGAAGGTTTCAGTGATTCTTGCATTTTCCCCTTTGTTCAGTATGTAAATAGTTCAATTGATTTAGAAGTATTCTATTCGCATCGCACTGGCCTAATCACCAATTTCCTTTTTTATGATAGTGGAATTCATTGTTGCAAAACCCATAAATAAACATCATATCTGCATATTCCACATTACTAAAACGGTAAGGCATTGTCCCTAGTTTCTTGCTCACAAAATGAATAAAGAATCTGGCACTTGTAATTCGAACACGCTCTTGGCGGAAAAGCGAGGCAAGAGTAACAGGTGAAGTGATCAGCTCCCTCTCCTCCCCAGAGCCATGTGTACTCGTACTTCGACATCCCATGCTTGCCATCTTACTTGGTCATTTAATGATAACGGTTATTTTAAAAATTCGCCTCACCGATAAACGAAACCTTAAATTGCATGTCTATAGAACATTTTCTGCTCAGAATGACCTTTTCTTTCATTTCTCGAAATATTTGCATAAACTCGAGTTACATCCTGTATACACACACACACACACACACACCACACACACACACACACACACATATATATAGATATATAGTATATATATATATATATATATATATATATATATATTGTTCAAGATTTTAAGCCAAAACCAAGGAAAGTAAAGTTTTTTACCAGTTCCATGCATCTTTGCCTATATGCAATTTGCCCCTTTGAACTTAAGCATCCATTCTCTCGAAAAAGCTATCTCTTCTCCCATTGGCTGTCAGAATTACCCCAACAGAGACGAGGATTTAAAAGTTTCAAAGGCCGGCGGCTCGTTCTCAGAGCATACCAGACCTAAGAAAGGTCAGAGCTCCTCTCCTGTCCCCTGCAGATGCCGCCTTCTCCCCCCTTGTCTTCTCTGGGAAGTCCCAAGTATTTTTAAATTTCCATCGTGCACAGAAACATCAAGGAGAAGACTACGTTCAAGCCCCCCCCAGGATCCAGGTACTGTGAGAGTAATTCCAGTTCAGCCAGGGAATTGTTTTTACCTTTGTCTGTATTTCATTTCCTTTTTCCAAGGCGACGGCAACCCTCCTTTGTTTAGTTTCTCATTCCCCATCTGGGTTCAATTCTGTGATTACTCCCCTTCTGATACTAGTGAACATCCCCCCTAGTAAATTCAAGCAACGAAATAGTTCTCCTTGTGTAAATTCCCAGTCATTTCTTTTCCCCATGAGTGGCCTGTAATTTTTTGATTGAAAGAAAGTAGTGTGTAACATTCGCCCTTGTGTGCCCCCCGCCTTATGCCAGTGTCCTCTCTTAGCAGACAAACACCATTCCGGATTGTGGTAGGAATTGGAAACCCTTGGAGCAAGCTTGCATTTTCAATCCGTTTGTGCAAGTTTCCGAACGCTGTGTCTGGGTGCCCCCAGCCACGTGTTCCGGTGGATCGACCAATTGACCCCCTTATTAGTCTCCTGGACCTCTGTAAATTAATGTAAATACAGTGCATTTAAAACTAAATTCCAGCTTTTACGTAAATTCCTCCTTCCTCAGTAATATCGGCCTTATGCCTTAGTAGTTTTTTTTTCTTTTTGTTCTGATCTCTCGTCCTCCATTTAAGGCCAAATTTTTCAGTGTTAACAACATTTTCCAGGAATGAACGAACTAAAATCAGAATAATGGTGACCAAAACCAGAATTTTGTAGCAGTGATCGTTAAGCTGATATCACGAAAGAAACGCAAGCGAAAGCAAGGTTTCCAAATTCTCCACAACAGAAATAAGGTAAATTTGATTTTATTTTATAGTTATTTGTGTAGAACTAGGTATTCTAGTTAGGGATATATAAAATCTGACTGCCTTTATAGCGATAGGAAATAGACCACATGTAGGCCGATATACTACAGCTCGAGAGAGAAATTTTAATGTTATGTGCCATTGCATAAAGAATAGAGGTTAGGGAGTAAGATTCAAAACGAAAATAATTGGCATATTTCGTGAATTGCAAGTTAATCGCGAATCCTGCGTTATAAAGATATTTTGTGTTTTTATGTGAATCAATGCACTCTCTCTCTCTCTCTCTCTCTCTTGCTGGCGCTCGCAGCCGCTGCTAAACAGGATAGGATTTAAATCCCCCCGGCCACGTGGCTCAAACCTATCCATTGCCCTGTTTATTAACAAAGGAATAGATGAGTCAATAAGTAAGAAAAGAAAAAACGTGTTAGCGTAAAAATTCTTAACATTAGGATAAGCAAAATCAAAGGTAGACGTTTTTCTTTTTCGTTATTTTCTGTGCAAAGAGTAATACTAAGGGCAAATACTTTTGCATTCCAAACAAGGGCATATGTTACCCTTAGCGTAGCTTCCAACACGACCTTGAAAACATTTGATTCATTCATTCATTCTGTCTAGACGACCTAATTTCTCTTGGGTTTTAAATTCACGGACTCAAGGGTCTTAGGTTCGCGAGAGCTAGGGTAAAAAAGGGGTTTGTGAGGAGGTAGTATATTTATGCAGGGTGAGAGATCTATATCCTGATTTTTCCTCTTCCCTTTAATGTATACGAGCTAGCATTACGAATTCTGAGCAAAGCTAGGTTCATGGGTAAGATAGACCACGGATTTGCGTTGGTAAAAAAGGAAAAATAAAAAAGGGAAACCCCATATACATTTTATATTAACCTGTACGGGCATTGAGTTTCCACCTTTACGACATTTATTTGCCACGTTTTTCACGTTGAAGTTCCGTGAATTTTGTGACCAGATTTTTTTCCCCTTTTTTATTTTACAGACCCGTACTGGTGTTGAATTTCTGCCTTTACAACATTTATTATCAAATCCAGTACCGGCGTCGAGTTCTCTGCCGAACTGTAAATTACGGAGATTTTACGGCATGAGGTTTCCGCCACACTACGCACCAGTAACAACTGTATTTGCAGGGATTTACAGTCATCTTGCTGCGCCTGTGTCGAGTATTTCTGCATACCTCTGGCGATATTTGCAGTTTTGCAACTGCCTTCCATCCTATTATTTTCAGGCTAGTCTACTTGCGTTTTACTGCTGAGGAGATGGCCAGTAACGCAGCACTGGAGGAGGCTAAGGCCTTCACAGAAACTGGAAGAGCCCTGAGGCTGGAGGGCGCAAAGCTGATCAATTGGGTGAATGATAAGCTGAAAGAAGCGGCCCAAGAGAGAGCGGCTGAATGAGAGAAGGAGAGGGAAGCACAACAAAGAAGAGAAGCAGCTGAAAGAGCATTCCAAGTGGCTGAAAGAGAAGCACAAGAAAGAAGAGAAGCAGCTGAAAGAGCATTCCAAGCAGCCAAAAGGGAGAAAGAAAGAGCACATGAACTGGCTATGGCAGACCAGAGTGCCACTCTGGCAACCCCGAGTCCCACGTCCCCTGTCCCCTCTCACCTCCACAGCATGGGCAGCCTTATTAGGACTTGGGATGATAACGAACCCGACACCTGGCTCCATCATGTCGAGCAGGTGTTCGAGAACTTCAATCCAACCCCTCAGGAAGTGGCCCTCCTCCTTGGCAAGCACCTCACTGGCAAAGGGCGGACTGCATTCAAGGCCCTTCCTGAATGAACGACAAGACCTCACCCTCGTCCTCGTCTGAGAAGCAATCCTTGGGGCTTACGAATTGACCCCAGACCAGTGGAGGCAGAAATGAAGGACTATGCCCAAGGGGGCTAACCAGACATGGACAGAGTGGGTAGCGAAGAAGACACCGGCATTCCTTAGGTGGACGAAGGCCTCCAACGCAACATCTGTTGAGGGGGTCTTAGAACTCTTTCAATTAGAGGACTTCCTTTCCTACGCCCCACCTGGTCTTACCACCCACTTGGTGGACAAGGCCCCTAGGACTATTTTGGAGTGCTGTAAATGGGCAGATGCCTATGACACCCACCATCCCTTGCAGTTCTTTACAGAAGAAAATACCTCCTGCTCTCCCCCTCACTCCTGCTGCCACCTCTCCGCCTACCCAGCGCCCCAATAACCCCCCTCGGAAACCTGTTTGTGGGCATTGCAATAAACCCGGTCACACCACGGAGCAGTGCTTCTCAAAGGTGGATCTTCCTCAGCAAGCTGTCGCCACTCCTCCGAATGGACTACCCAATCATTCTAATAACAAAACCAACGGCCATTGGAACAGAAACAACAGGTCCAGGCCTGGTTTTAGCAAGAGATTCTGTGACACATGCAAAGTGCATGGGCACACTGCTGCCTGGGTGGGATGCCCCAAGAAAGCTCCTGTTTCTGCCATTGCTATGGCCGTGATGAATCCATCAGCTCTAGGCCCCCCTGCTCAGGGCCCCATATTTGTTGCACCTCCCAGAGGTCACTATCCTGCCCACCAGGTCCGAGCTTTCGATGACACTGGTGTGCAAGTCTCCATCATCCGAGAGGATAAAATTCCTTACAGAGCTAAGGTTGATAGGCACCAGTTCATAACGATAGAGAGCCTCAACCATGTCAAGATGTTCCAACCTACTGTACAGTTGAGAGTCACACGACCTCACCGTTCTAAGATATGTACCATGGCAGTAGCAACCAATTTACCAGGAGGTTATGATGTCCTGCTAGGACAAGATTTTAAGTCTCCTCCTGCCTTTATACCGTATCAGGGCCCCTGCCCTCACATGGCTCCAGACCCATTAAACGGACCTCCAAGAACTACTTCTGCATAGCCAGTGCCACTTGAAGGTGCCAGACAGTGCCAGGCTCCATCTCTCATGGAGGTTGAGCCACGTTCGAGTCCTTCCACTAAACCAGGAACGGCCTCAGTGTCAGTGCCAAGGCAAGACTCCCAGTCGCTCTCCCTCTGCTGGCTTGGCCCCACTACCCATGCCAGCAGTCAAGGAAGAGCCAATTCCAATAGGAATCCTCCAGGACACCCATGAACATAGTGGACACTCCACCAACAATGCGGCCTCACAGACCGCCCCAGAGTCGGTCCTCCCAACGGGTAAACCCATCCCGAACACCATTACCTCATCCAATCACCCTCTGTCAGCAGCTAACCGGT
>NC_087200.1:64452340-64457340 GCF_015104395.2 Macrobrachium nipponense
GCTGGTTGGAACCTTCATCATATATCAAGCTACATGCACACGCAATCTAAGGTACGTCTAGAAGTTGCAAATTCAACCAGCCCCTATCTCTCCAAGACGAAAAATCTTACTATTCTCATTATTCAAATTTCCCTTTCCTCTCTACGAACGCCTTTGTCCCCGACCTAGCATCACGTGTTTCCCTTGTGACTTGTCCAAGATCAACAAAGATCTTCAGTAAGCTATTCAACCTAAGCATTTGATTTAAGGATAAATTTCCTCCATAGTGCATTAATCATAAATGTTGTGAACGAAGTCTTTGCTTTGTGTTGTTTGTAACCTGGAATTCCATTCCAGATTCCGACTGCCCTGAATTCTGTGCACCTGCATCCTTGCTAAGCGCTGAACTTACCGTAGAAGAGATTATCATCACTAATCGGCAACCAGCCTTGCATGTATAGTGGATTTGGCCCATCTCTCATTGTTAAGCGGCAGCCCGTTAATGAATTGCCATTTTGAAGGCTAGAATAATTTCTCACAGTATTCTGTGCCCTCTCCACGGGCTTAACTGCCGTTCAATTTGCCTTCAGGCTATTCAATTTTGTGTAAACAAACTTAATTTAAATCTAAATGGCTGGTTTCCTGGCGACCTTAACTAATTAAACAGTTTTCTAACTCAAGGTAAGTCAAAAGAGCTTTCTTCCTCCGTAACCTTACGTATGTGGGTTGTGGCGGCATTTAAAGATTTTATTAAAATACCCTCATCCAAAACGACCCCCAAACGTTAAAAAAAATATAATATATATATATATATATATATATATATACTATATATATATATATATATACATATATATATATTTGTACGAGCAACAACCGACTGCCTCCCCCATAACCTCTCATTATACGTTTGTAGAACTAATCCACTAAAAAGGTATCTGTTGCGTGTGAACAATGAGGAACAGGTCATGACAGTCTTTGCTGAGTT
This sequence comes from Macrobrachium nipponense, assembly GCF_015104395.2. Classification (NCBI taxonomy): domain Eukaryota; kingdom Metazoa; phylum Arthropoda; class Malacostraca; order Decapoda; family Palaemonidae; genus Macrobrachium; species Macrobrachium nipponense. The sequence goes on from NC_087200.1 coordinate 64,453,308, forward strand.
CCTGTTCTGTTTAGTTTTCTCCTTTGTCTCAGAGGCCTTCAGAAAATAATAGTCCTTGAACAGAATAGCACCTTTGTCCATACAAAATGATAACAGGTCTGAAAAGATTAATATCACAATGATTTGTTGTACAATGGAAGAAATTTTTAGAAATCATCTTTGTTTTGTGATTCTTTATGCATCCATTTGTACCAAACTTATCTAAAGACAGTTTGGAAAATCCCAGTAGAACTATTATACTGTATGATTAATTTATACAATGGATGTCTTATGAAAGAATAGATTATATAGATTGTAACATATAGAAATTTGTGGACAAAAAGTAAAAAATGGGATTTGAATAGATCAACTTCGTATTGAACTAAAACGAGGCTTTCGCCCGCCTGCCCCCAACCCCGCCTCCCCCAAGTCCCACCTCCCCCCCCCCCCCCCCCCCCCCCCCCACCGCCCCCCCCCCCCCCCCCTTCCGCTCAAAAGTGGGACTTTGTCTTTAGAGGAAAATCGGGTTAAACCAGGAATTGTTGAATTAACTACATGTTAGCAAAGCAATTGAATACCGTTAATGAAGCTTAATTTCTTAATACCATGATTGATTACGATATAAAGAGTACTTTTCAAGATATCTGAGAACTTAGAATTAACATACTACAGCTTCTCCTGATGCTTATGAGTTCGCACAATAGAAAAAAAAAAAAACTAACAGTTACTAGTTAGCCAAAAAAAGATGAAAAAAAGTATTAAGCCTAAATATTTTTATCCCTGTCAAACCTGGACTGCATGCACCACTAGGCTCTCTCTCTCTCTATCAAACTTTGTTTATAAAAATTAAAAAAAGGAACAAATCTAATCTCTTTAAATTAAACAAAACATTTAACTGAAATATTTTTTGCACAAGTTTGTTTCTATTCTTGAGAGTGCACATTAGTCAATGTGTGTGCATACTTTACTATTGGGCAACCAGTTACAGCTGTATATTTGGCAACCAGTTAACAGTTGAATATTTGGCAACCAGTTACAGATGAATATTTGGCAACCAGTTACAGCTGAATATTTGGCAACCAGTTACAGATGAATATTTGGCAACCAGTTACAGTTGAATATTTGGCAACCAGTTACAGATGAATATTTGGCAACCAGTTACAGTTGAATATTTGGCATCCAGTTACAGATGAATATTTAGCGACCAGTTACAGATGAATATTTGGCAACCAGTTACAGATGAATATTTGGCAACCAGTTACAGTTGAATATTTGGCAACCAGTTACAGATGAATATTTGGCAACCAGTTACAGCTGAATATTTGGCAACCAGTTACAGTTGAATATTTGGCAACCAGTTACAGATGAATATTTGGCAACCATTTACATATTCATATGGAACGACACCCCAAAGTGACCACTGACTTAAAATTCAAGCTTCCAAAGAATGTTGGTTTCAGCCTCCCACCGCAGCAGACGTCACACCGCAGCTGCAACTAATGATGATACAGAGCCGGTGATTTTCCATCGCCCTGGTGGGAGGAGACACGACCCGGCGACATCCGAGCAGCATACCACAACACTAACCACTATTGTTAGAGAATTAGAGATGAGACACGCATAAATATCTTAAGAAAATTATATATTTTATGAATTTCAGTTTCCTAAAATCCGAATAATGAAGATGGTTTTCGCTCAGGTTATCGGGTCTTACTATTTAACATAGTGCCTTCCTTTAACTGATTAGGTGGAGGCTTGATTCATGCAGTGCTGCATTACCTTCCTTGTTACATATGTTTGCCTATTAGGCAAATGTCTAAAAGATTAATGAATGACAACTCAAGATTGTCTCACCTGTGTGAATGGAAAACTAACGGATGGTGACAGAAACAGATAAAGTGATAAATTGCTATATGGAAAGGTAGAGAGAAATGGAGAGAATCCACACACACACAGATATGTATATATATATATATATATATATATATATATATATATATATATATATATATATATACATATACATATATATAAAGGTTTTTTGCCACGAAGGAAAAAAATGAAAAAGCGAGATAGCCAAGTACTTTCGGTGCTGTCGGACCCTTTACTGAGGCAAATCGCGTTTTATATACCTTCGTGATCAGTTATTTCATACTATATATGTATATATTCAAGCTTCTTTCAGTGTATAAAAGATAGATTCTACTTTTCAAATGAATCTTTCTGGAAGACTTGTTTAGCAATCTCATGTTCCATTATATTTTCGCTTACTCAGGGACTAACCTACAAACTACTTTGTTGTTATTGTTGTTCTTGTTGTTCTTGCCTAAAAGGGTCTGATAAAGGTGTTTTGCGTTGAGTTAAAGATACAATGATTTTAGGATAGGATATTTATGATTTATTTATTAGAATTAAAATGTAAAAAATACACAATGTCCATGTTAAACAGTCCAGAACAATTATTCCTAATAATATATAGCGTATTTATTTTAATTTTCGTTGGTGCAACAAGGCTCTATTTGACCGCAGATTTTAGCCCGTTTTAATATACGTGAAGTTAGGAATATGATGTTTACAACTTATGCGTGAGGGGAAAATCTTGCATGTGTCCCTAGTAAGCTGGAGCTCAGATCACGCGGTTTGATTAAAGACCACGCCCTAAAATTTCTTGGAAGAAGCTGACATTGTTATTTAAAGTAAGATTTCATTATTGAGTATAAAGTTCCCTGTGGCTATCTCGCTTGGTAGTCAGGATTATATGAAAAATCCTTCACTATATACTGAACACACCTTTGATTAGGATGAGTTAAATAAAAATTATTACTTTTTACTTCATCGTCTTCACTATTTACTTTAGATAATGATAATTATAATCCACGTTTTGTTGCCTGAGTTAAATAGGACATTATGTTTAGGGCGAATAATAATTAGTCTTTATCTACCAATTGCCACAAGGTCAGTGAACATCTCTATACTCAAAACTAAGTAACAGTCATTCATTAGCGAATACTAGGGTAGTCCTTAATCCTGGTGACTACAAATTAGCACTGAAAATGACCTTCACAATAACAGGTAAATGCTATTCCGTTACAGCCTCCAAGGGCTTCGTTGATGGTCTCTCCCAGCCTTCACACTGTCGGCGGAAAATTCACTTGCGGGTGAAAAGTCCCGCACGCTTAATTGCCTCCCCGGGAGAGCGTTTTTCCGCTGTCATTACGACGATCTGAGGGACGAACCCATCATTAGATCTTCAGATCTCTCTCTCTCTCTCTCTCTCTCTCTCTCTCTCTCTCTCTCTCTCTCTCTCTCTCTCTCTCTTTCAGAATCTAGATTTTTAAGGAGGTAACTCGCAGCTTCTCATAATTTTCGATATGAGTAAAATTTCAAATCAAGACTTGATTTTTAAATTTTTTTTTTGTGAGGAAGGGGTATATACATAAACGCAGACGCATATACGCACGCATTCACACCCAAGGTAAAAGAAAAGCTTTCGGGAAATGCTTCGTCAAATATATCAGAACGTTGTCTAAAAACACATCCTCACATTATTAAACATATATCAATGGTGGCTTTGTGTGTATTTTTCATATGTACGTATCCACACACATACTTCAAATATATATATTTGAATATAGAATTTAGACCAACGGCTAAGCACTGGGACCTATGAGGCCATTCAGCACTAAGACGGAAATTGACAATAAAAGGTTTGAAAGGTGTAACAGAGGAAAACCTCAAAGCAGTTGCACTATGAATCAATTTTTAGGAGAGTTTGGAAAGTGAGTTTGAGAAAGAGAATATGACAGGAGGTAGAGTAAAAGGAACGAAAGGGGTTGCAGCGAGGGACCGAAGGGACGCTACAAAGAACCTAAAGCAATGCCTACCGTGCACCGCATGAGGTGCACTGACGGCACTAACTCCTCCCCTATGGGGTGTGCATATATATATATATATATATATATATATAAATATATATATATATATATATATAAATTTTCATCTGAGTAAGAGAGTGGGCATTATTCGAATCAAAACACATCTTTTAATGAAGTTG
>NC_087200.1:64459840-64489840 GCF_015104395.2 Macrobrachium nipponense
TCCTAAACGTTTTACAAACGGAAAGTATTATTCAGTATCCGAAGCACAAGACGTCAATGATAATGAAATAATATGAAAAGATGCTTATGAATTGATAATTAAATAATATAAAGAAAGAGAGACAATGATGACAAACTGTATCTCACGGAGACAGGATGCACGGTCATTACGCAATGATATAACTTAGCAACGCTAGAAACTGCGACAAATTATCGACAGCAACAGAAGCAACAACATCAACATCAGCTGGACCAACAACAAAAAAACGGTGAATTCAGTTGTAAATGATCTCCCGAGGAGGGCATTCTCAACAGGTCGACCTCTACCACCGTCCTTCACCCGCCAGGTAGAGTTGTTTACCTACCAAGGTTGCCGTCTAGAATTATCGTCGCAAGAATCGTGGCCCCTCGAAGGTGATCCTTAGTCGTTTCGGGCTAGAAAATCTTCAGGTTCAACAGCGCCTCGTCTTTTGAGCGATGAGGGATATCCGGCTGTTCACGAATCAACAATTACTCCTTGGCAAATCTAGAGGAGGTCTAGGGCATTCGCCATTTCGCAATGCCATTCTTTCCTCGGGCGAGGGGACGACCCTGCTCATCGTTTTAAGGCCGGTTCGTTGGGAGAGGCTGTGTGTGTGTGTGTGTGTGTGTGTGTGTGTGTGAGAGAGAGAGAGAGAGAGAGAGAGAGGCTGGTCTGTTGGTGGAATTTGTGAATGGAGAGAGAGCGAGAGATATCAGAGCTTTATTTCATACATTACAGAAGTATGATCTTGAGAATTTTTCAAGCACCAAACACGTCAAATAGCGGCAACAAAACCAAACTGCAGCAGCTTTTAAGAACAAAGCACGTTTGATTACTGACTGTTACCTATTAGTGTTTCATATGACTGCTGGTAACTAGAACCTACCACAGCTCCTTTGGTTCCACCCCACCACCAAATTCTATTCGCATATTTCAGTCTGGCTTGGAATACACTGCGCCACGGCATTCCTATTACAGTCAACAGAACCTAACCTTTCGCATCTACCGCTTACTGAGCACCGGATTATCATCGCACAAAGTCCTTTTTTTCTGTTTCATTGTTTACATACATTGAGCATGCCGCCCCTCGTTGTTTACAGAAATGATTATTTGCGGTTATTTTTTTTACAGATATTCCGACTTAAAATATCTGAATACCTACAATTCACTAAATTCTGGTTGATGTTGGGTCGGGATACTCCTTGGTGATACCAATCAATTTTTATGAACACTTGTGTCCATACATGAATTCCTACCTGATGGTCTAAAGTATCGCCTATTTTTCCCTCAAAACGATAATGCATAGGCGTTTTCTGTAAGTCATAATCCTTAATGTACACTGATAGTGAAAATCTGACTTAATGCTTCACATGAAGTATGCATTTACATATTAACTCAAGAAATGGCATACGCGTGTCTCAAAATTCACAATGTATCTTGTGAGAATCATCAACCAGGGGGATTGTAAATTATCTACTTCTGAAGCAGACAAATCAAGATATCACTGCATTTCCGTGGAAACATTCCTATTCAAGTTTATTAGTGAGATACTCCGTATTTTCAGCGACGGCTGTCTACCTCCTTATATTACGATTCGTGTGATTTAAGCATAAGAACCAACTAACAAGTGAATTAAAGGACTTCCCTTATTCTCCGAAAGACCTGAAATGTCAAAGCCAAAATTATGAGCATTTGAAAGCCAGTATTGACTATTGAGACCGACCTTCTCCGAGGCCGGATGCCTATTGGTGATGACGAATAACAACCTTGCCTCTAGGGAGAGAAATCATGACATAAAGTTTAACATTTCATTACAACAACTCAAGGATTACAGTTTATGCAGCTTAAAAGTCCACCCTGAGAAACCCCAATTATTGGGAATAACAGCTAAATGTTTCAGTTGGTTTTGGAAGAATCGACCACGCGAAAAGCACAAAGATTTTATAGCTGGCCCCATCAACATTAACAAGCAAAACAGGAGTTATCTATTTTGCCACTGATTCTTTACCGACAAGCTATAAAATCCTGATTTAATTAAGCGTTGCTGATGACAAAGTTAACCGTACGTTTTCTCTTCCTCTTTCATTTTTGTTCCATTAGGCATGACCAAATAAGGCGAGAAGACATGCCCAGTGAATATATATATATATATATATATATATATATATATATATATATATATATAGATATATATACATATAGCGTGTGTGTGTGTCTATATACATACACAGTGTCAAAAGTACTGGTAAGACGGGAGCGGGAAAGTAAATCCCAGTGTTGGGAATGTTACGTAATACCTCGAAGCTCAGACTAAAGTACTTTTTAGTCTGCATGGTGAGAAAAGCTCAAATTGGGCGGAATGAAGGCAAGTGCGACGTGTACCTCACTTCCTTTAAATTATCTTTGTCACAAAAAGAATACTAAGGCAAAAATAATGATGGGTACACTTTGCGTCTAAGTGTACATCGATATGGTTTAAAATTCGCATAAAAGCATGAGATTGAATGGATAATTGCATACGTAACGTTACGTAAGAAGGAAAAAGTCCTAAAACACTCGAAGCACTCACGTAACCGAAGGAAGATGAGCTCGCTGCCAGATAATGGTACTACATAATTTCTAAACAAGGAAGGAAGGACCACCTAAGACCTTGAGGACTTCTGCCCTGGAGGAATCAACCCAACCAACCTTTCGGTGGAGCTTTGAACTGCGATGCAAAACCGCTGACAAAAAGTGGGTTCGGCGGTTACAGAGTAGCCCCCACCCCATCCTCCATCCGTCGCCTTCCCTTGCCTGGGAGGGAAGTCACTGATCTGTATGCACGCTGTTGCTACGGAGAGCATGTTTACGGTTTGGTTATGTGCTGACTTTAGTCTTCAAATGAATATTTTGAATGGATGGGGCTGGTATGCCTTGTGTTTATAGTAGACATATTCTTGTATGATAAAGGTAAGTATATATATATATATATATATATATATATTATATATATATATATATATATTTGTGTGTGTGTGTGTGTGTGTGTGTGTGCGTGTGTATATATATATAATATATATATATATATATATATATATAATATATCTATATAATATATATATATATATATATATATATATATACCTGAATATTCAGAAATATTTTGCATAATCAGACCCTTTTATTTTTTACTTGAGTAAGCAGTCGGTACCAAGGTAAGGGTGGATCTCTACCACGTTAAGGTAAGGACGCGAATATGAGCATACCATGGAGCTTGCGTAACGCCAAAAACACCAATCTTGAAACTGAAGTACTTACCTTTTGTGTGGTGAAGAGGGATGCCATTCTCATAATAGACTCTCTCTCTCTCTCTCTCGGAAAAAAATATTCTATTGAACTCCATGCTTTTCAACATAACTTATAGCCTGAATCTACTCCACACTTATCGAAAAGGTTAGGTTCCAAATGACAGGTCGTTAACCTAAGTGAAAATCGGGATTATTTGAAATAGAGGGCAGGCGAGGACTGCGTTTGAGAGCCAACTTTACATTAACGTAATAAGTCTATTTTTTTCTTCCAATTTGGAGTGAAATCTTTTAAAAGGAAATTTCACATAATCAACAATAATGTGAAGATCCTTCTCTTCCACATATTTTGTAGTAATCTCCTCTAGGGATTACTATGATTAATATTAGCAAAAGCCTACTCTAACCTACCATGGCTGTATCGAATATGTATGAGACATTTTCTTGTCTCGTCAAGGATTTCTGATATAACCACTTGGCTTCATGTCTTGCACCGTTTCACCAAAGATTTTAACCTTAAATTGATTTATTTCACCGACCCATTACTCTAAACATCAATTTGGAAGGTTTTCGAAGCATCTCATTATTTAATAACAGCTAACTGTTGATCAACACCCTGTTAACCACAGGTGGTAATCGAACAATGAAGCTTGCAGACCCTTAGGCTGCGTTGACACCAAGCGAATCGAATCGATTCAATTCACGAAGAACCAACACGATTCCTGATTCGTCTTGATTCGCCACACTCATTTCAATGTAACCGTTTACACCAGGCGAATCCGCATGATTTCAATTCACTCGATTCGCTTGGTGTAAACGACTACACTGAAATGAGTGTGGCGAATCAAGACGAATCAGGAATCATGTTGATTCTTCATGAACTGAATCAATTCGATTGGCTTGGTGTCAACGCAGCCTTACTCATGTACATACATACAATACACGATGAAACCAAAACAAAATCATACTTGCTCATGCAAGACCAACTTAGTATATATTATTTATTTTTTGTATTGTGATATGTTTCTCCTTAACTTGCATTAGACAAGTTTCTGGGAGTGAGTGTTTTGGGGCCAAGGGACCAACATGCGCTTTCTCTCCATCTCTTGGTTCAGAGCACCTTCAAGCACGGTTATGGTGCAGACTCCCGTGGGATATCTAAAAACGATTGGACTGCGTTCTTTCCTTATTAATTTTAAATTCACATGATATTTTTCAGTTGTGTGGACGGATGGTAGTAAGCAGGGAGGAACTGTAATATTTTAAGTTCTCAGACACTGCGAAAAGTGCTTTGAATGTCACAATCAAACGCGTTGCACAATTAGAATCCCTGAGTTCTTATCAAGACCGGTCGTTCTGATATGTATCTTTGTATTGGACGACTCCTTGAAGCCCAATTTAGTATATGACATTAGGCTGACAAAAACTTGCTTTGGTTTTTAAAACAAGGCGTGATCCGACATCCAACTTACTCTGAGCACGTGCTAAAATCTATGCGTTGTTTCATAAACGAAAATAAAAAAAAATTCGCTATATTTTATTTGAAATAATTGTTTTGTACTGTTTAACATGCACATTATTTAATTCTTAAATTTTCATTCTAAAATAAATCACAAATATTCAATCTAAAAATTCCTTTACCATTAACTCGACGCGAAACACCTTTTCCATACCTTTTTAGGCTGTTCCATAGAGCTTTCCTACCTCCTCAAGAGTAACAACAATAGCAATAACAACAACAACAACAACTAGAACAACAACAAAGCTGTTTGTAAGCTTACTCTACGAGTAAGCGAAAAGCATTTAAAACCATGATATTTGTCATCTCTCTCTCTCTCTCTCTCTCTCTCTCTCTCTCTTCTTAATAACTGCGGACTTTAAACTTCTATTTTTCGAAGTGAATTGGCAAAGCGCCCAGCATGTTTTCTTTTTCTCTTTAAAGTTAAACAAAAAGTAAAAAAAGACTGGAAAGCGAAATCTATCTGGGTTGTGAGGTTTAGGTGATTAGACATCTTTCTCATTCTCTTGTTTTATTTTTCATTGCTAACCTGTTTTATTTTCTTTTTATAGTAAAAGTTCAATGTTCGCTTGTTTGCTCACAATTATTATTATTATTATTATTATTATTATTATTATTATTATTATTATTATTATTATTATTATTATTATGAGTACATTTTCATTGTACATATCTTAAGGGCCATCAGCTTGCAAATCAAACTTAGAAAAAAAAATTCACGTTTTATTTTTAAACACGATTTTGGAATTGTCATTGCGTCAAGCCCTTAATTAATGCCTTTTTGAACAATTTCTCTATGACTGCAGTCTAAACGAACCTACGAATACTTCTCCATATCTATAAACTACGAAAAAGTTATGAATTCTGACCTAATGGACTAATCAACACGATTCGTGATGCGTCTTGATTCCCCACACTAATTTCAATGTAACCGTTTACACAACGCGAATCGGCATGATTCAAATGAGTGTGGCAAATCAAGACTAGTTATGAATCGTGTTGGTTCTTCAGGAATTGAATCGATTCGATTCGCATGGTGCAAATGCAGCCCAAGATAAACGAAGTAAGATAATTGTATAAGATTGTTAAGTTTCAGTTATTTTGTTATAATTATTGCATATAAAGCACAACACTTTTATGTATTACCACCGTCCTCAGCGTTATTATTATTATTATTATTATTATTATTATTATTATTATTATTATTATTATTATTATTATTATTATTATTGCCTGTCAGGATGTACTGATATGAAATAAGCTAAGAATGCCATTAAATCTGTCAGGCACATTTCCAAACTAAAATATCCATGTGTCCAAAATATGGGAACGCAAATAAACTAAACGAAAATAGAACATGGATAAAGAAGAACAAAATCAGAGCTAAGAATCTGCATAAAAAAACAGAAGCAGAAAAAAACCACGCATGTTTAGAGCAGCAAAAGCGTAAAGAGGATAAGAAATATCAACCAATCAACATCTCTCACAGGTCGGGAAATTTCTTGCCACTAATTATTCGGTCATTTAAAATCTACAGAGGCTACAGGGCTGCCAATTAATAGGTTGATCATCCACCCTCCAATCATCAAACCAAATTGCAGCCCTCTAGCCTCAATAGTTTTCATTATATTTAAGGTTAAAGTTAGCCATGGATCGTGCATCTAGCACTGCTATAGATGCCCACAACACAGGTTATCACCGGGTTGTGGCTAAAAGTTTCATGGGCCGCGGATGAGATTTTATTTTCATGGGCCGTGGCTGAGAATTTCATACAGCATTATACGCTCTTTTTATTTTGTATCATTCTTTTTTCCTTTTTTTGCGTTGGATGACAATCCATTCTTTCTCTTTCGGAGCCTTTCTTCCTTTTTATATATATATATTTTTGCCAACTATTTTTTCCTCCTTCCAAGAACTTGTATGATTACGTCACGAGGCAATGTTGAGAAACCTGTTACTTTCACTTTCGCAAGAAGAAAGAGATAGAGAGAAAAGAGAATGATTAAATCGTAGTGTGACAGTTTGTGTATGTTTGAGAGAGAGAGAGAGAGAGAGAGAGAGAGAGAGAGAGAGAGAGAGAGGTTGTGAATGTGCGTTTAAGACATACGATTAAAATATAGTGTGACATATCGGATGCACGTGCTCGCGCGCTTGAATGTGTGCGTGAGGGAGCGAATGAATATGTATGAGAGAGAGAGAGAGAGAGAGAGAGAGAGGAGAGAGAGATTTGATTTGGGAGACAAAGAGAAGGAATTGGCCTTTGCATCTAATAAATAACAATGAAGTAAGATTATCAACAACATTTACAATGTCTAGGACATAAAATAGAATTGAATTGAACTGAATATGGAATTTAGGCTAAAGGACAAGCACTGGGACCTATGAGACCATTCAGCGCTGAAATGGAAGTTGACAGTAAAAGGGTTGATAGGTGCAACAGGAGGAAAACCTCGCAGTTGCACTATAAAGCAATTGTTAGGAGAGGGTGGAAAGTAAGGTGGAAGAAAGAGAATATGAAAGGAGGTATAGTAAAAGGAACAAAAGGGGTACAGCTAGGGGCCGAAGGCACGCTGCAAAGAACCTTAAGTAATGCCTACAGTGCACATCATGAGGTGCACTGATGGCACTAACCACCTACGGCGACATAAAATAGAACTTCAGCTAAAAGCTCTCAATGGACTCAAGCAAGTCCGAACCATACAATGAGGAAAAAAATCTGGATGAAACTGGAACCATTTCCTGGAAGAGACAAACACCCAAAAAACGAAATGCAGATTTGAGAGGGAAATTAATCACTTTAAAAGGCTCCTGTTAATCATTTACCCATTTCATTTATGGAGTTGATTTGTGATAATCGGTCAGTTTTTCTAAATATTTCTCCAGAAAGTTTGTACGAACACTCATTTAGAAGGCGAATGAGTTAAGACGCGCATTAGATACTGTCATGAATGGAAACGAAGCGTAAACTTTAAGTGAACTCACAAGGAAAATCGTTAAAATTGGGCAGGGAATGTCACTTCCTAAATATCTAAAGTAAAAATAAACATGAATCTAAAGAAAAAACAGACTCTACTCGGACTGTAAATGAGAAGGAAGGATCACGTGGGCACCATCTGTTCAAAATCAGCTGGGATGGAATGTAAGGGTTTTGGCGTTAAGTTATGGACTGAAGGAATATATTTTTTTAATGTAAAATTCAAGAGAAAATAAAAGTCTTGCTTTACTAAAGCTGCAGGTTTCATGGTCAGCAAATAGCAGTCACACTAGTGAATCTGGCTAGCACCCGGATGACTGACCACCAACGGATGCTCCACACCTTTGGCACACACAATCTCGTGGATATCCTGAGATATTTGAAGGGAATCGTGGCAGCGAAGCGAGCAAGTTCTTCCCAAAATCCAGTCTCTAAAAAATTTGGAACACACTTTTTGGGAGGTGCAATATCGAGACTGAATAACTGAATAAGCGAATGACAAGGGGGAAAAACTGTAATCCTCAAGTAACCTTGAGATCTGCAGTAAAAAGCTTTAAGATAATATAAATATCTCATTATGAAGACCATCAGATCTTCACTGTTTCATATAGGCTATCAGAAAGATGACTTGGGTAACTTGCCAGCTATCGGGAAGGCTGAAACTGAATGCGGAAATGAATACAGAAGCCATAAGACAAATAAATCAAATACTGAAACGTGATGCTCCGATTACTTCCTGACCAAGATAACGATGGAAAACCAGATAAAAGAGAATTGGTGACAAAAAACATAAGTGAAAATTCATCAGTGAGGCTTCGGGAAAAAAGTTTGTAATGTATATTGTTCATAGGTCCTGATTTGCTTGAAATTACGAATATTGTATGCTTGGTAAAACTGAATTGGCATTAAAAGTAAAATTATTATCATCTAAGGCAGGGGTTCTTAACAGCGGGTATCCATACCACTTGTGGGTATGAGAACTACATGCTGGGGGCATGGGACTTGATCTCTGGATATCTGTATATGTTTAATTTTAATGTGGCAATGTATACATGGGTACATTTTCTGAATAAATAACTATATAAAACTATAAGTGCTTTTGATTTTCTTGTATATTCTACTCCTAGCTATTCATACCAAAAGTATGTATTAAACCAAGTACAGAATTATATTGTCAACAAAGAGGACTTAAAAGGAATTAAGCAAAGGGGGTATGGAACCATATCAGGCAATTCATTGGGGGTCTGGAGTCATAAAAAGGTTAAGAATCCCTGACATACGAAGATATTCTTAGAGGAAACTGGATAAGCGAATGCTTTATTTGAAGTGCTAGTTGCAATGCAAACCATGCAATAAGAAATGAGTAGGAATGCTCTGACGTAGAAATGCTGCTAGGCATAAAGATCTCCTTGAGGGAGGCGGATTCATAGCATTGCTGGCTATTCTGTGCTAGTTATTTTTCAGGTTTGTAATTTTGGAAGCAACAAATATAAACGACTTACGTTTGGATCTTTTAAAAATTTTCTGGCGTAAATCTCATGTCGTATGCAGAAAGGAATCATTATAGGAAAAGGGACTCTGTCACCAATGCCAAGAAAATCATGAGTTCTAGAGTTTTTTATCATTTAAACTTTTGATGGTACAAAATAAACAAAAGCTGTGTTTCATCATACATGAGAGGTCAGTGATCAAATGAAAACTGTATACGGTTAGAAAAGTGACCCTAACAGTCAGTCATGTTTAAAAATGAAAATGCAACGAAGAATTAACCTTGGACACGAAGATTGGAAAAGTTTAATGTTTTTTACTTACTTCCAAGATCGGATGCTGAAAGTAGTCAAGTCTACCGCACTTACAGCATTTAAGATATTTTAATTCTGTTTAAGTATTCAATATTTTGCTCCTAAGATTTCGGGGTCTTTTGTGAGAAAGTTGTTGCTTAGATGCGACTGAATGCATAGATGTGACAGTATTTTCCCCCTGGAATACTGTCAGACTTGGGCGTTTTGTATTTTGCCCTTAACATAAAGATATAATGCCATTTCCATAGAGTGTTTGATAAAGAAAATCTCCAGAAATTGGTGACCATGTAACTTAATTTCTAATTAGAAAATGTGCGACATGCCTGATCGAGTGAATGGATCTAAAACTAGTATTCAGGTTCAAGACAAGGCACTAGACCAACAAGGTCCTTCAGAACCAAAGGTTCATTGGAAGGGAGGAAAAGGGCAAAGCGAATTATAGGGGCATACACAGCTAATTATATCTGGAAGGTGTGCCAGAAGGGTAAGTCTGAAAAAGTAATATTAATAATAGGCTTGCTAGGGAAGAATAAGTAGCTTTAAAGAATGGGGAGGGAATACGTACCGTCTTTGAGTTTTCTGTAAAAGAAAACTATTGTGCCGGTTTTGTCTGTGTGTCCGTCCGCACTTTATTCTGTCCGCCCTCAAATCTAAAAAGCTATTGAGGCTTGAGGGTTGGAAATTGGTGTTTTGATCATCCACCCTCCAATCATCAAACATACCAAATTGCATCGCTCTAACCTCAAAAGTTTTTTTTTTTTATTCTATTTAAGGTTAATTAAAGTTAGCTATGGATTATGCATCTGGCAGCACTTTCCGGAGGTATGGGACGCAACCTCACTACCGTATCTGGTGAGCAACTGAAACTACCGGTCATATCTGATGATTTATACATCATTATACGTACTACAGAAAATTCGATTGAGCCGAAGATATGTACTTCGGTGCATTTTTTGACTTGTTTTGTTATGAAACAGCTGATTTTGTCAGTAAAAAGGAAATAAAGCTTATAAATGAATTGTCAAAGATGTGCTGTGAAAAAATGAAGATTATTATGCGGTAGAAGGCAGTTCGGTGAGGGGGCTCTTCACTTTGTATTTCATCCTGAGAGAAATTATAATTATTTCAGTCTATCTGAGGTGCCTAAGTGTGCCTAGGAGGTCTGGTCTGCGGGTCTTAAAAGATGAAATACGTTATGCTGGAAATAGCAGTGTCCATTAACTGATTCTGAACTACTGTTTACTTCTCTCAAGACACTCAACTCCGACTTGCGGTTTCTAATAGTTGTTACTGGAGCTAATATCTTGACTTTTGGGCCAAAGAGCAAAACCACATTGCGGGTAGAATCAGGAAGGACATTTTCTATTTCAAAAAGAGTTTCTCCATTTTCCTTGTTAAGAGATTTTAATTGGCATTCCAAATAGTTAGTTCGAACTAATATTTGAATTCATTGCTATTTAGAAGCAGCTGTAATGTTACGAAAAGCTTACAATAAACACAGAAATAAACCTCATGATCAACACTGAAAGGTGAAAATAGAAAATGGCAAATGGGACATGCAATACGCTAGTAATTCTTCATGTTGTTCAGAGCGAATAAGGTCATTCCTCCAGCATTAAACTTGGATGAATGGTTTCACTATAATTTATAGGGAAATGGCTCATTACGGATAACGGTCTTTTGATAACTGCGTCAAGACCACATGAAGGCATATGTTAACGTTAGTAACTGATCACCAAATAAGTCATAAGGATATTGTATGGCAAATGTGAGATAAGGCTGCCCAATCATTTAGTATTCTTTAGACTGTGGCAGATGACGATGATGAGTTGAGAAATGAAATTCAAAAACAACAGGAAGACATAAGAACCGTAACAAGATCGGTTAAATCGAAAAATCAAAAGAACGAATAGAACACGAGTTGGAGTATAGACATAAGTATCACAACCTCAAAAAGATAAAATAAATAAATAGATAAATAAATAAAAAAGCTATTCAAAATCCATCCGAAGGTCAATTTGAAATGTCTTCTAAATAGCAATAAACTCAAATATGAGTTCGAACTATCTATTTGGAATGTCAAATGGAAATCTCTTAACAATATAGTACTCGTGTTGAAATAAAGACGTACAGAGGAATTTTGATTCAACCTTGAACCAAAATTCAGGGAGAGCTTCATCACAGGGGGAACTCTCCTACAAGCTAAGTAATATCCTCATATGATAGTCTTAAGGTAAAGGAATTTAAGAGCCAAATATAAATAACATTAATTAATAGACGTTAAAAGCTAATGCGCTTCAATATAGGGCAACTGTGTGCAATCAGTACTTAGTTTTATCAGCAGAGGTGACAGAGAATCCAACATTCATAAAAACTAGATTTCCGAGAAGATATAAAAAAAGATCCCTACCTATCATAAGGCCAAACCTAATATATAGAAGGTTATGGGGACACGTAGGTTCTCTCCCTAATTATACCACCAGGGGAAATGAAGATGGCGCACTCCAAAGGCCTTGGCAGAACACTGTTTTAGCTGGGAAAGGTTGGGTATTTCCGCATGAAAAATTCTCGGTACTGTGATTCTTAAAAAAAATTTATTGGCCATTTGTAGTTTTTCGTATTGCCTACCAGAGAAAGGGAAAGGATACTGTATTATTATTATTATTATTATTATTATTATTATTATTATTATTATTATTATTATTATTATTAATTATTATTACTACAGAGAGACTTCGAACATTTCTTCACGAAGATGCAAAAGTAGTTTGAAAGTGTTTTTTTGTGAAAAATCAATTGCTTCACTAAATAAAACATACATACATCACTGCGTAAATGGCTGTCTTACACATACACACACACACACACACACACACACACACTGACACGCACTTGCGGCCGCAGACACACAATAGCATACACATATTCATGACACAAAAGCATTCGTGGCCTCCTTTGAAATCAACAGACTGAATCATGGTATATACGTCGGGAACAATCAACGCTCCTTAGATAGTGAGCTTTCCTAAAGAGTTTTATCCGCTCCCCTCGAGAGATAAGGAAATGCTACTTTCATTCTGCTTCAGAGCTGCTCTTTACTTTCCTAGAATTATCCGACGAATCTTAACACAGACTGCCGAGAGAGAGAGAGAGAGAGAGAGAGAGAGAGAGAGAGAGAGAGAGAGACTGACCGAACCTCTTCGGTTTGAAAGTATATCCTTTAACTTAATAATTAGTGAATTCATAAGAACCACACTTTTATACATCAGCCATTCGTATTATATATATATATATGTATATATATATATATATATAATATATATATATATTATACTATATATATATATATATTATATATATATATATGTGTGTGTATATATATAGATATATATATATTATATATATATATCATTATATATTTCTTTTTGAAATCGTTACATGGTTACTACCACAGGCCTATGAGAGGACAGTCCTAGGGACAAGTGCTTCCGTGTACCCACATGTCGTACGGGTTCCCCGAATGCATTGCGGAAGCCCGTTCCCTGGGCAGAGAACCCGTGTCCTTTCGCAGACTTCATTAGGAGGTAGCAACTGCCATTCACCTCACCTAAAGGTTATACCTTAGAGAGAGTAAGAGAAAGAGAAAGAAAGAGGGAGAGAGAGAGAGAATTCCTTACTGTCAATCATCCTAATTTGGACTTCATTCAACATATTCAAATCGTCTTGGTATTTGCATCCACACCATCATTCATTAAGTAACTAACAATGGATTCATGCGACCTTCACCGCAGTTCCCAGCTTTCACAAGGCTTCAGCTTAAATTCAGATCGTTGAACAAAACTGAACAAAAGGAGAGCTGCGACCCTATCGTGCGATGGATAAAGCTGACCACCAAAATCTGAGAAAACTGGGAAACGCGGGACATAAACAGACGAAAAATAAGAGAACAGCAACACTAGGAAAGTACGCAGTCGTTCCAGGGTTAGCTCACCTCTCAGGAAACGTATCCAGAGCGGGAGGAATTTGCTGGTGACGTCATCAAGGGCTGAGGCAGCAGAGCCACTCCAGACTGAGGAGGGAGCGTTCAGTTGAACGTTGTTATTGGTGTGGAAGTCATCACCCACTGGCTGGCGCTTTTTAAAAGCTCTCTCTCTGGTGAGACCGAAGCCAAGTTTTACTCTGTCGTTTTTCTGTGACAGTGAAGTGCTTCTTGCAGCTTTTTCTTCTGGTCATACATTACTTACGTAAGTGTGTTTTCTGTTTACAGACGACTGTAAAGTCATTGTTTTTATATTGTAAGAGCGTTGTTTTGATGTATTATATCCTTGCAAATGTAACTAATGGCGCGAATAATTGCAGGTCTATTACAGTGATCAAGCAGCATGAGTATTGTTTTAAGATTTAGATCTGCATTTACGCGATCTCTTTCTACTTGACATTCTTTCATTTTTTTTAATTTCGATAAAATAGTGGAAACTTAGTGATACGAGTACTACATCTGTATCCAAACAATCGAAGTGTGCCTTCTTGTTATTATCTCTGATAGATTTATCCTGAATGGTGTGATTACTATTGGAATAACCGTAAACACGTCGAAAAATTCTCGCTGATCTTCATATTTGCCAAATGAACGGTATAATTAAGGCTCACTGTAATGTTTAAAGATAATTATATACATATGATATAACCAGGTCATAAATTTTATATATGAAATTGTATATATTTGTGTGTTTGTATGTATGTGTGTGATATATATACATGCAATATATATATATATATATATATATATATATATATATAATATATATATATATACACGTGTGTGTGTTTTGTGGTTTTTACTGAACATTTCACTCACATTCAAATTGATTCTGTACTGCTGCAAGTTTCTCTGATACTCCCATCCTTATTCGGACCTACCTGTATATGTATTAAATATAGTTCAGCACTCACACACAAATACACACACACACAAACACGTGGTAGGCTTTTCAAGATATTTGCAGGTGTAACTGTATTTGTCTTCGCAATTTTGACATGTCTGCTCTTGACACTTCTCTTTCTCGAATTCATTAGTCGTTGTACAATGTATTATTATGAATATATGTCTACGACTGTCATTTGATAAGCTTTTACCCATTCATGCAAGTGCCTCTTGGCCCTGCCACTCGAGCTCTGTCCTCGATGAGTTTGGGCGATTTCTCGCAGTTTCGCCTCGATTGCATGCATAAAGCAATTTCGTAATATTCAAGGTACTTTTATTTATTTATTTTATCATTCAACCAAGCACAACTTACACGAGGTTATGACGTGCCCAATCCATCGTAGTACGTTTTCCTGTCTGCTTTTTTCTGACTTTCTTTGATAATTGAAACCTGCCAAATCTTTTGATATATAATTCCCAGTGTGGTCAATTATAGGGATATGACGAGGCACTAAATGTTCTCGTAACCTCTCTCTCTCTCTAGCTGATCGGCGGGATGCTGGGAAGGACGCTACTAGTTTATATCGATTTTAAGCTTATTCTTTCTCTTCATGAATATTCTCGTGGCTTACGGAAACTGATATGAATACGTCATCAGTTACTTTTCTCTATTTACTGTTTTTTTTCGATTGCACATACGTTTATAAAGTTTTTTTTACTAAGGATGATAGATCTGTCATTTCTCAAGATGTTATGTAACCCTTTGAAATTCATTCATAATTAGTACTCGGGGACATCCCGGAAACTTTCTTCTCTCTTTCTCTCTCTCTCTTTCTTACCTTTCATTTTGCTACGCGTGGCATTTCCTTCCATTAGTAACTCTTGTGGAAATATGCAAAAAATTGACTATGATGGACGACTGTTCAGCCTTAAAATTGTCTAACGTGGTATATGTTGCATATATATAATATAATATTATAATATATTATATATACCTAATATATATATATATATACATTATATTATTAGATTATATATTATATATAATATATATATATTATATAACATGTATGTATATATATATTATATATATGTATATATATATATATATATATATATATATATATATATATATATATATATATATATATATATATATAAGTTACACGTGCGCGTGTAACTTATTTTGTCCCTGAACAACACTGACTCGTTGTACCTCCAAATGATCGAATTCACTGTCCCCGACCGTAATTTGACTCAAAGGAAATGGGCTCGAATCTTGTCCGGGTGGGTGCACGTTACTTCGTAAATTGTCCTTTTGTGTAATTCCTTGTGAATTGTGTGAATGAGTTATTTGTGGCTTAATGTTGTGGATTTTTTTTAAGGGGTTCAATCAAGATTCGTAACGGTCCACTGACCACTGTCTAGTTTTTACCAAAGCCAGTTTCTTGTTAGGTGTAAAGGCACGTATATGCATGGATATGTTTTATATACATACAAACATACACACACATATATATATATATATATATTATATATATATATATATATATATATATATATATATATATATATATATATATATGTATATACGTACACACACACACACACATATATATATATATATAATATATATATATATATATATATATATATATATATATAATGTCACAAATATAAGACATTAGTTACGCTTTCGTTTCAGCTTCGTGCACCCAGTGATTTCTGTGTATTCCTAATCGGTTATCTTATCTTTCAGTAAAAACACATAGAAGTTATTCCATCTTCTACCACACTGTATCATACGATACCAAAACTAAGCGGACAAACAAAAGACCTGTTGTAGTTTTCCTATAACTTGGCACTTAAGGTTGGCAGTCCTGATAAAGCCACGCCCACTCAGGCACAGAAACCTTCCCTTTCGTTGAACGCTTACTCGCACATTTGCTTTCAACTATTGCTTTCGACTGAAAGAGAGGAAAACGAAAAAGAAAATGTGGGACCAGTTTAGACCGCGGCAGTTAATGCAATTCGTAACTTTCGCTCGGAGTTTAACCATTTAATGTTTTATAAACTCGACTCTGAAATAATATATAACATATCACACACACATCACACACAACACATATATAACACATATATATATATTAATATATATTATACTAATATATATATATATATTATTTAATATTATAATATTTATATATAATTATATATATATAATAATATATATATAATATACATATATATATATTATATATATATATATAATGATAATATATATCATATATATATATATATATATATATATATATATATATATATATATATATATATGATAATTGATCACAAAGTTATATGATGCTATGTAAATAAAGGTTTTTTTTTACCAGAGGGAAAAAAATGAGCGTTAGCCGAGTACTTTCGGTCCTATTGGACCCTTTACAGAAAAGCCTCAGTAAGGGTCCGAATAGGACCGGATACTCGGCTAACTCGCTTTTTTTTTTTTTTTTTTTTTCTTTTTTCCTTCGTGGCAAAAAAACCCTATATAATATATATATATATATATATATATATATATATATATATATATATATATATATTTGTATCGTGAGCTCCACTGGTTACTCGAGTCATTCGTATGTTTTTACTTGCCGCGATAATATTTAATCATATATTATTGCGCAGCTCTGCGCGTAACATCGAATGGACCACTGCGGTCGCGTGTGAAGATAAAAAGGTTGTAGGGTCCACATGGTGGGTTGTGCCTGGTTCGAACTATGGGACGGTGTGAGCCGTTCCTACTGTTAGGAACCTCAATCTACCATCTCTTTGTACTACGTTTCTATTTGAAGGTAGATATAATAACATGAACGATAATGGCTAATAGATAGAGGACACAAATGCCAACGAATCTATAACAAAGAATTCTGTAAACACATCGATCATGCTGTTAGGTATGCCGTGTATAGTATCAGCCAAATTGAGTTTCAGCGGTCATTTTTTTTTCTCAACGTCTAGCCTACCAAGCTGAAAGACATTTCGCTGATAAAAACCTTGACTTTCTTCTCTATATTTGTTTCCCATTTTCTTGTTAAAAATCAGGCCATTGATCAACTTCACGTGAATGTTATAGCACATGGGTCCTTGCACATGTACTTCCTCATAACCCTCATTCTCTCTCTCTCTCTCTCTCTCTCTCTCTCTCTCTCTCTCTCTCTAATCGTATTTAAGCAACTCTTTCCTGGAAACCCTATTTTTTACCCCAGGCTGAGAATACCCTGATTTAGACAAAATATGACATTTGTATTTCAACAGCCATTTGAAACAAACAAAAGAGAAATTGAACTCAAGAAGGATGAAGTGGAAAGGCAATTGTATAGAGAAGGACATGCAAGGCTATTTGCTAATAGTAACTGCCTTCATAATATCGAAAGTCTATTTGTCTATTATTTATCTATCTGTCTGTTTCATGGACACCAAAAAGTATAGTTTGGTGATTGATGGGAAAAAGGATGATATAATTAAAAATAATTTTTACTAGATTCCTTATTCAGTTGTATTCCACATAGGAAAATGAAAATGGTATGTCTCGGAAAATGCCCAACAGTTTCGTCCTCCAACGGACCGCTTCTTGGAGCGTTTATTAAGGAAAGAGATAAAGTTTACAGTGTATATAGCCAAGAAAAACCTGAAATTTTTAAACATACAGTTACCAAAAACTAGTAGTTTGAGATACAAACTATTCAGCAGTAAAATAACAATAAAAAAAGAGTAGCAGTTGAACAAATGAAAAAATACCAAAATATCGAACGAGGTAATACGTACATCCATTTGAAACAGTATAACATACAGTACATACAGTATATTCGCGATGCTCATTAGCTTCAGTTTTTATAATCCCTGCAATTTCTCCATCAAAGAATATCACAAGGAAAAGGCGAAAGTAAGCTTATAATATAAGAAAATTAACAAGGAAAGATGATAAAAGTGATCGGAGCACCCATTATTTCTTTCTGCTAACGGAACAAAGTCGGGTTAACAACAGAACTATGTAGATTTCCTAATAGTGAAGTAACTTAAAAAAAAGAAAAAAAAATTGAGGCGGAAGACAAACACTTCAATTTACTTGGCCGTGCGTCATTGTTTAATGATTCATCTTTTATGCGCCTAGTTATTTCCGGTCACAGCGAAGTCTTCGTTAATTAAGATTCATCGGGTTGGATAAAACGAAAAGAACTCCAGATATGAGCACGCGTGAGTTATCGATGGCTTTGCTCCAACTTTTCTACGACAGACGTACTGATTTAGGGATCTTTCCTAGATACTGACAATCGACGGTTTTAACACGGTATGTATCCACCTTTGAGGAGTGTTTACTACGAGCCCGTTGGGGATTACCGTAAAAAGATAAACAAAAGACTGTACATATCATAAAGATAACGACCCCCAAGAAATATTAGTCCTAGATAACGACCCCGGAAAACCTTTAGGGTCACTATCTAGGAAAGGTCCTGATTTTATCATTTCTCTGGAACCATATAAAAGCTCGGATCTGAAAAGCCTATTATTTGAAGAACACGAACTCAGATATATAATGGTCATGACTTCTTTCACTGGAGTAGCCCCAGGCAGGGTGTCTGGACTTTTGCATGAGCTTTATTTTCTTGATTCATTTCTTTGCTTTACTTCCTGTTGCTTCATCCTCTAAAGACTATATTTTTTCTCAATTGTCTTGCACCTCATGTAAGTTTCATGGCTGCTACGTCTGCTGAAAATTTTCCTCAATTGTCAGAAACCGGTTTCTGTAGTTAATGCACACTTCCGTGCGACTGGCAAGTGACCAATGCCACGTCTATTATGGAGCAGCTTACACGGAATTCCTCTGTTATCAGTTATTTTCAAAATATTATGAAAATCGACACACTTGTTTAATTCTCTAGCAAGTACAAGAAGCCACGCTCAAGAACAACGTGCTTACCAGAAGCATGTCTTTAATTCTACCGAATAGCTTGAAATTCCATTTTTAATTGTCTTTAAGAGATTGGTCTCTGTCCTCGTCTGAGGTGCAGACCCGTCCTGGCCTCCAACAACAACAACAACATAACACACACACACACAAACACACGACCTCCTTTCCTTGTTCTCTTCGGGCCTTGATTTATGGTATATGTAGTTTACTTATCCCATAAAACTTAGTAAGCTTCTTAAAGAAAAAAGAAAAGTTAAAACTGTCAGTCACCCTGAAAGTTCTTATCATCTAACTTATTCATATGTTACTCTAAGCGTAAATGGAATTGTCACTGTTCTTGCTTAAAGCAATAACATTTTCAACTTTATTTTAAATACGAGGTCTCTTTTTTATTGTATTTTTTCTTGCTTCTTCGACCCGTATTACGTTTTTTTTTCCTCATCTAACATATGATCCTGAGGTTACCGACTGACATTTTTTCTGAATCGATGAAGAGATTTTCGTGTTGAGGAAATTCCGCATATTACAACACTATCAGTAATGAGAAGTTGTGCATATTGAGAAATGTGGGAGAAAAAATGTAGTGCAGCCAACCACCAACCCCCCTCCACCCTCAAACCAACCCCCACTCCAAACTCCCCACCTCAAAAACAGACAGTAGTAAAACGAAAAATAAGTGGGTTATAAACCAAAGCTTGTGGATGTAGAAAAACAGCGATGGTTCGTATAGACTTATTTTTTGCAAGAGGCGGATCTTCCTCCCTCAGTAGTTTTCTCCATTGGGCTAAGGAGACGAAATGCCGTTAGTTCGTCTACTCCATTAGCCTCCGCATTAGAAATCTTATGAAAAATAAAGCATTTAATATTATTATTATTATAGTCAAGCCAAAAATATCATTATTTTCAACGCAATCTTCCTCAAAACCATAACAAACTCCTAGAGCCCTACAAATCAAGGGCAAGATAGGCACTTGGCCCTGCAAATCGCAGGAAATACAAGATACAAGATTACTTTCTGTCATTATTTCCAAATGAACCAATATCCATTTTCAATTATTCTAGTGATTTTGCTTAATATAACTTAATCATTGATATTACGAAATAATCTATTCATATCCAACCCGATGCTGTTTATCAGTACAGTAATATTCTCTGAGGCCTGTAGGCGTAATGGCGAACCATTTCATTACTTAGAGTAGCAGTAGATATTAACTAATGATCCAAAAAAGGAGTTGCTGTTAATTTGACCACAAATTAATATGACGACAAGAACCATACATTGTCAAAATAACTGTTTTTACCGTAAGTGCCCCAACCACGTGTTCTTCCGATGGCCTTGAAACAACAGGAAGTTACCGTTGTAAAGTTTACCACTGGTACCACTTAATACGAACCTGAGATTTTATATCACGAGCTAAGGTTAGTTCAATTATTGTGCATTGTCTTTCTTCCTCGACGGAAGCTCTGGGACTTCAAACATGTGGCTAATATCGGGCCTTCTCTCTCTGGTGAACGTTATCATCACGGTACGCGGCAAACAGATGGTAAGGGAACAGCCTCTGTAGTGCGAGATGTGAATGACAGAGTAGTTGGAAGGTAATACAATGGGAATGAATAAATGCTGTATGAAACTCTCAGCCGTGGTCCATAAAACTGTGCCCTGTGTTGTTGGCACCAGGCGCACGATCGCGGCTAACTTTAACCTTAAATAAAATAGAAACTGCTGAGGCTAGAGGGCTGCAATCTGGTATGTTTGATGATTGGAGGATGGATGATCAACATATCAATGTGCAGCCCTCTAGCCTCAGTATTGTTTGAGATAGAAAAAATGCGGACGGACAGATAAATAACCATCTCAATAGTTTTCTTTTACAGATAACTAAAAAGTTAGATGGTGATTTCAGGGTTGGTGCTGGATTCGAGATATTTGCCCTGACAGGGGCTTTTATGTCCTCTGGAATGGTGGTTCTTTGAATATTCTGCCTGCACTCTGGTTCTGGACACCTTGCTCTTTGAGTCCTTGGCCCTGATTGCCGGGATGTGACTGCTTGTTTCTTGCCTCTTTACCAACACGATGGTGGAGGCTACTTGCCATTGTAGCAAACAAAATTCGGTTTTGTTCCTCACCTTCCAGGCCCCTGGAGCAGAAGTAGGGACATCGTTATTTCTTTTCACTTGGGGCCACATTTGCATTCTACTTACATACATGCAATATCCTGAAAACAAGAGAAAGTGGTTTCCAAGCTACCTCTGGGGCCAGATGCCAAACCTGTAGGAAAGAATGTGGGAGACAGGACAAGAAATGTTCCACAATTAATACCTGATAAAGGAAAAACTAATCACCGGTCATCTCTGCATAATCATTGTTTCCCAGAGTCACAATTTTGGAGAAATTGCAATGCATTCTGTCAAGGGGAATATAATAAACCATGAATATTCTGTAACCTGGTACAAAGCCATTTCTCATACATCGGGGAGGATTTATGTAATTATATGCATAAAGAGGGGAAAGAGAAGGTTTACCTATGACCCTAGGTCACGTCAACACATACACACACACGTATATATATATATATAATATATATATATATATATATATATATATATATATATATATATAATATATATATATATATATATATATATATGATTATATATATATATATATATATATATATATATATATATTAATATATATATATATATACTATATATATATATATATATATATATATATATATATATATATATATACAACACACCCACACACACACACACACACACACATATATATACATATACATACATATATAATATATATATATGTATAATATATATACATATGTATATATAGTATATATTGTATGTATATATATATATATGTATATATGTATGTATATATATATAGGTTTATATAATATATATAATGTATATATACATATGTATAATATATGTTAGTATATGTATGTATATATATATATATATAATATATTATATATAATATATATATGTATATGTATGATAATATATATATATATATATATATATGATATATATATAGTTTATACGTATATATATATTGACGACAGAACCGTGCTTTTTATAAGCAAAGTAAAGAACGCTCGATGTGGTGAGAGCCTGGATGACTGACTTGTAAGTGACACCAGATGCCATATGAAGTAAACAGCCTGTTACATGTATTTATGACAGCCCCAATGACCTCTAAACCAATCCGCAGAGGTTAGCTTGAGCCACTGAGCGTTGAGTCGAAACCTTGGTTTATTTCTAGCTTGGATGTAGGCTTCAAGTCGTCATAAATGTATCTGAAAAAGAGCAAAATAAAGTCAGCTGTTAGGAGTCATTGTGGCTATTGAAAATGCCTGTACAACAAGTATGAATGGCATCAGACTGTGTATGCGTCCTGCATCATCCCTTAGGAGCATGGGTGTAGTATAGGGTAGCAACCTCAACGGAAAATCATAAATAAGATATATATATATATATATATATATATATATATATATATATACATATATTGAAAGTGTTGTATAGTGAGTCACCTTTCTAGCATATATATATATAAATATATAAATAAAGATAAATGCCACGAAGGAAAAATAAACGAAGGAGGTCTGCAAGATCTTTCGACTTTAAAAGTCCTTTACTGAGCAGATACTTTTAAAGTCGAAAGATCTTGCAGACCTCCTTCGTTTATTTTTCCTTCGTGGCATTTATCTTTATTTATGGATTTATCACGTTCCTAACTTCGTGATTCAGTTATACATTTATATATATATATATATATATATATATATATATATATATATATATATATTATATATATATATATATATATATATATAAATAGGGTAATTTAGGATTAATTACTTTAATTAATCCTAAATTACCCTACTTTTATGGTCTTCCCAAAACTCACAAAGACAATCTTCCATTCAGACCCATCGTTTCATGCGCCGGAGCTTTCAATTACAAAATTTCTAAATGGTTAGCTGGCCTCCTTTCTCCTTTTTTAGGCACTTTTTCTCCCAGTCACATCAAACATTCGGAAGACTTTTGTCACAAATTCAGAGAAGCACATATACCACTTCACAACATAAAACTTTTAAGCCTTGACGTAGACTCCCTATTCACAAAAGTACCAGTACAGGACGTTCTTCAGTTTTTAAGGGAAAAATTATCCCCCTATTCAGATCATTTCCCTTTGGCACTTGACAAAATAATAAAGTTAGTTGAATTATGTGCATCTAATAACGTATTTTCATTCGGGGAATCATTCTACAAGCAAAAATTCGGGTGTAGTATGGGTAGTCCTTTAAGTCCTATTTTAGCCAATCTGTACATGGAATACTTTGAAACTACAGTAATAAATGCAATAAAACCCAAAAACATGCTGTGGATGAGATACGTGGATGACATACTAACATTTTGGGATAATAAGTGGGGTAATTTTAATGAATTCCTCTCAAAATTAAACGCATTAGTGCCCAGCATCAAATTTAAAGTTGAATGGGAAACAGACAACAAAATTCCTTTTCTTGATGTTTTAATAATCAGAGACACGACAGAATACAAATTTACCATATACAGAAAACCAACGTTCTCACTTTCACATATTCACTACTTTAGCTATCATGACAATAATATCAAGATAGGTGTAGCTAGCAACCTATTCTTAAGAGCCTTACGAATTTGTTCCCCAGATTTCCTGGAAAAAGAATTTGAACTAATTCGCAAGCAACTTTCATCTTTAAAGTATCCTGACCATATAATTGAGAAAGCAATTCAAAAAGCAAACGTAATTTTCTACCGACCCCCTAAAGACAAGACCAGAGGACACACCCAACAATAAAATAAAAATTCCCCACCTGGAGACGATTAAGAGAGTAACTCACACCCTTGGGAAATCCAACCCTTTTGCATTTACCTACCCAAATACCTTAGCCAAATCCCTGATTAACGTCCAACAAAAGACATCTCCCAAAGACTCTGGGGTATATGAGATCCCATGCCAGGACTGTGACCAATCTTACATCGGGATTTACAGGTAAATCACTTCCCCAGAGATTAATACAACACAAACGGTCAGTTAGGTATGGACAACAGAACTCGGCTATTTTCAACCATATAAATGAACATAACCATAGAATAAACTGTAATATGTCACGTGTAATTTATAGCAGCAACTGCCGGTACAAGAGTCAAATGATGGAATCGGCCTTAATAAAAGAGAAGCAGGTAATGAACATCTCAAAAGGGAATTGGATATCAGATATCGTCGACGCAGTGTTCATTCAACCAACGCTTAAGAAGATTAAAGGAAGATATCAGCGGGGGTGACCTAAATTGGCTTACTTGTGGACGAATCTCTTGGTATAATACCACCTTTTCTGTAAACTTTTCTCATTCATATACCTGAAGAGAGAGACAGCAGTCTCTGAAATATAGTACTTTTCTCTCTACATTTTGGTGTTTTTATGGGCTCCTTTTATTAGATATATATATATATATATAATATATATATATATATAATATATATATATATATATTTATATATATACATATATATAAATACATAATAAATAATATATAATAATATATAATAATAATAAATGATAATCTCTTTCTCTCTCTCTCTCTCTCTCTCTTTTCCTCTCCCACTCGTTCCTTTCTCTTACTCTCTCTTTCTCAGCAATCCCAACTCTCTGTCTGTCTGTCTGTCCGTCTGTCTTTTTTCCTTTTTCTTCTCCCTAACACCCGGTCTGCTCTCTCTCATTTTCTATTCCTCTCATTTTCTCTCTGTGTCAACACTTCTAAAACCACCCTCTTTGATGTCATTGATGTTTACCCTATAGTATTCTTTTCCAAATGATAAGTCATATGTATACAGAAATTTGTAAAGTAACTAAGTCTACGGGCATAGCCAGCCCCGTTTCACGGGCAGAACCAGCTCTGTTTCACGGAATCCCTTCTCACCCTTCGGAGGAGGGGAAGTAGAAATTTTGGGACACCGGGGCCTGAACATAGGTCTCGACCTTCCCGGGGTGGAAACCCATCTCCGTTCCGAATCTCAGTCCCGTCAGACCGACGGCCCGGGTGCCCATACCAATCATACATACACACACATATACATACATACATACATTGCCAAATATATATATGATAATATATATATATATATGATATATATATATATATTACTATATATATATAACCTTTGTGTCTCAGTGGGTTTAAAAATCTAGTCACACATGAAGAGACCATAGTTCAAACCCACCAGGGGTTGAAAACAACTACAGACACTTTCCTGAAAAATGCGTTGCGGTTTTGTTGACATAAGCTGAGAATTCGTCGACTTGTGGGCTTAGCGGTTTGGGTTGAAAAGGTCACATGCCTATAAACCTTAAACCCAAATTAATTGCTGAGAACCCAGATAGCTAACACCCTCAATAAGACTTCCTCGCAGGAAATAACGGCATAATTGAAAAAGAAAGATTACTAATATACATAAACGCAAACTCACAAACATGTACTGTGTATATATATATATTATATATATATATATATATATATATATATATATATGTATATATATATATATATATGTGGGTGTGTGTGTGTGTGTTTATAAATACATATTGAAAGAGGAAGACTACAACCATTCATACGCGCGTGCACACACACACACATGTATATATAAGTATATATAGATGGATGGGAAGATGTAGATACTCGCACTATATGCATTTGTGGATGTGTGCTTGTGTGTGTGATAGAGAGCTGCATGGTACTACGGCGTGTGTTAAATACAATAATAATAATAAAACAAAGTATCACAAAATTCCTCATATCACAAAAAGTCAAATCATGAGATTTTCCCCCCGTTTTTATTACACTTTACATTCAATAAAAAAAAAAAGTTAGCCTATGGTGTTAAAACTGAAGTACTGTGTATTTTCGAAGGACGAAGTTGGGCTGTCTTGTGGTCATGTTTTTGCGCGATGTTCCGGTCGTCAAGTATTTTTTTCATTTCTTGCAATGGTTTTCTACTCGAGCGGTTTTTACTTCTTTCGAAGCATGTTTTTCAACCAACGCTTGTCTTTTTCATTCATGTTTTTCCATTAACCACGACGCAAGCGATTATTTCACCAACGGCAATTGAAAAAATGCATGCCTTTTATGTTTATAGAGTGAAAAGCTTGGTTTATCCGAATCACTCCTTTTACGTGCAATGAAGCGTAGCCATCCCAGTTTATAAACCTCGTACTGCCATTCTCGCCTCTGTTATTTTAAACGGTCTGATATAATTTCAAGTGATTTTTTAAATGACTGCACTTCGCTCTCTGAAAAGAAAAAAATATTTATTTTGGACTTAGTCATTTTTGGGAAGGGTGAAAGGTCCGCATTCTGTCACAATTTTTTTTTTTTTTTTTTTTTTTTTTGAGTTACGCATTATCTTTGTCGTTTTTGCTTTTTATTTTGTCGGATTGGTACACTGCTACCGTAAGTTTCATCTAGTGTATGTTCAACGTGAGCTAATGGTGGTTTTGTCTAAGAAAAAAAAATTGCTTTTTCACTCCTCGAAAAGAGGGACCTTGCAATTGCATGACCAAGCACCGCCGTGAGCGTTCCTGAAAATAATAATAACAATAATAATAATAATAATAATAATAAAATAATAAAAATAAAATGAATAATAATAATAATTTAATAATATGCTGGAAACAGACCTTCATTTTCAAACAGATCCAGTCAAGTTTTATTTTTTTAAAAATAATGGCAGAATTCACAGAATTGATTTTGTACAATATTCTTTCAATTCTCCTAATGATTTGCTTTTCTGGCACGCTGGTATTATAAAGCAGCTGTCCAATGTTCATCGTGCTGTAGGTCGTCAACGAAATTTCCGTTGACGACCTACAGCACGATGAACATTGGGACAGCTGCTTTATAATACCAGCGTGCCAGAAAAGCAAATCATTAGGAGAATTGAAAGAATATTGTACAAAATCAATTCTGTGAATTCTGCCATTATTTTTAATAAAAAATAATAATAATAATAATAATAATAATATAATAATAATAATAATAATAATAATAATAATGATAATAATAATAATAATAAATAATATAATAATAATAATTAATTATTATTATTATTATTATTATTATTATTATTCCTAGATGTTATTTCATTACAAAACAGGGTTCAGAAGAAGAGGGTGCATATAATGTTGAATGAAAATAAAAACAGAATCGAAAGAAGGATCATAAAGTAATACACAGATGAGCATATTAAACAAATGATAGTGAAAAATCATAGGAAAATTATGGTATACTGACGAGGTATGAATTGTATAGCAACACTGAGAGATATAAGCTGATGATTTCGTAGCAGTTCCCATTTGACTAAACTTTCTTGCTTTAACCCTGCTACCAGCAACAACAATAACAACACTAGTTTCAGCGACCCGATTTCCTCGCCCGGAATTCCCTTTTCGGAAAAGTCACTTTCTCCCAGTTAACAGAATTGACATTTTATGTAATACAGTGAAAGTTGTCTGCTCCTTCCTCTTGACTCTTTAATTAAAAAAGCCCTTGGGTACATGACATCATCAGACGCCCTCGAATCCGCACAGGTTGTCATTACTCATAAAATGAATTATGTTACCAAACCTCGACTGTCGTGTGAGCTGGTGATGACGACGCTAGAAAAGTGACATAAGAAATGCGTGTAAACAAAAGCCTGTATTTTTGTCATACGATGTTGAAACTGTTCTCTCTCTCTCTCTCTCTCTCTCTCTCTCTCTCTCTCTCTCTCTCTATTCATTCGCCAACAGTTCATATCCACTTAACGATCTGGAAAGTCTAATAATGGTCTCAACTCAAGGATATTTTTGAAAGCTGCAAAGCTGCGCATGACTTTCGTATTGCGTTTGCAAGAAGCATACGACCGTGTTTTGATAACATGACGCAAGAATTGTCACATGACGCTCGTAATTCATCAGCTTTACATTTTAATGTTAACATTACGCATGGCGTTCATATTTTGTCAGCGTTCTGCATGACATCTATCTGTCGTTCTTATTTCGTTTACTATCATCGTTACTGTGCGAATGACAGTAAAGCTAGCAACGTACAGCATTAATCTTAAGTTAACAATAATCTATGTATAGATGTATGGAAGAGTTTATAAACACCTCAAGACATAAACTTACTCCTGTTAGTAAATATTTCCATCAATTTCGAATATATCTATTAAAATCTGGAAGACAAAAGCCCATGGGTAGATTTAGAAGTTCATAGGCTCAAGATTACACAGATCATCTTTTTTAAACGGCAATCAGAAGTGCTGACGTAATGATGGTGGGAAGGAAAGTCTTCCAGAAGCACAGTTTTATGAACGTCATCACATACTCGTAGTCAGTAAGAATAGGGGGTTTGGGTTTGGGGAGGGGGGAGGAGGGTGTGATTGACCTTTTGCCTGAGGGAAAATCGTCCCTTTAACTAATGGGATTTCGAGACATTTCTGGACACATAAATGACGCCTGCGCAGGAACTCAGGTGATTTTAGTTTTCTGTAAAAGAAAACTATTGAGATGCCCGTTTGTCTGTCCGTCCGCACTTTCTCTGTTCGCCCTCAGATCTTAAAAACTACCGAGGCTAGAGGGTTGCAAATTGGTATGTTGATCCTCCACCCTCCATTCATCAAACATACCAAATTACAGCCCTCTAGCCTCAGCAGGTTTGATTTTATTTAAGGGTAAAGGTAGCAATGATCGTGCTTCTGCAATGCAACAGCACAGGCCACCACGGCCGGCTGAGAGTTTCATGGGACGCGGCTCATACAGCATTATACCGAGACCACTGAAAGATCTATTTTCGGTGGCCTTCCACTGAACATTATTGTGGACCTTACATACGGCAAATCCCGTTCTCGATGAGGAGAAAGACCTAACTAACCACTATACCAGTGAAAATGACACAACTGCTCTAAAATCCACTTGTTTCCAAGCAAAAATTACGCACGCGTGACATACGGTGCCACTGTCTAATGGTAGACCCGGCAGCATTTTTCCGAAATGTGACCGAGTACCGAGACCTTTCCCTGAAAAAATCGGGACGCCATATCTCAAAAAATAACCATTGAATTTTCTTGAAAATAATCTCAATATGTTTCCTACGCCTAAATTACGCTAAAGTTACTAATCTAACCTAACCTAACTTATCCCAACCCAATCCAACCCAACCTAACCTAACCTAGCCATAACCTAACCATATAACTAGGGGCATGGCAAAAGAAGAAGAAGAAAAAAAAAACAGGGGCTAGTGCAACACAAGCATACATACATCTCCGGAATTTGCGACCTGGTAATTAAATTAATAAAGTCTGACATCGAGTATATGGTGAGTAGAGTGAGCATCGTTGCAACAGGGTTCATAAGTGTTCAACTTAACTAATTACGTATTTGTAGGTTTACATCAG
>NC_087200.1:64492340-64519840 GCF_015104395.2 Macrobrachium nipponense
ATAAAAAGGGAAAAGCCAATTGGA
Organism: Macrobrachium nipponense; assembly: GCF_015104395.2. Lineage (NCBI taxonomy): Eukaryota > Metazoa > Arthropoda > Malacostraca > Decapoda > Palaemonidae > Macrobrachium > Macrobrachium nipponense. The sequence goes on from NC_087200.1 coordinate 64,492,365, forward strand.
AAAAGAATTCCAAAACTTGGTGGCAGTAGAGGGAAGGAAGCAGTCACTAAACCTCTCCGTCCAAGGAATTAGATTTCCTCATTGGAGAGAGAGAGAGAGAGAGAGAGAGAGAGAGAGAGAGAGAGAGAGAGAGAGAGAAGGCGGGGGGCGGGGGGTTGCTCAATGATCAAAAGAAATTGTCTTTTATTCGATCCTACCAAGAATGGGACGAAGAAAATGAGTTATATGTAATCTATGACTTTTTCTTACTCTCTTCTAGACATTCTGAATGCTTAAAATACTGACAGTTTCATATGAATAAAGCACAATGCTGAATGACAGAGAATAGAGGGATAATCCGTTGAATTATTAGCAAAAACAGGAAAGCGAGAAGTGGGAAATGGCAGAAGGTCAGTAACTCATGGGAGAGAAAGAGATGCTAACAACGGAATCCTGAGAAACATCACTACAGATGGGGAGCGATACAGATGTTGTGCCGTCGACAACGCATAAACAAGTAAAAACTGCGTCGAAGTTTCTTCGGCGTAATCGAGTCTTCTGAGCAGCGTATAGTGCTGTATGAAACTCTCAGCCATTCCGATGGTAGCCTGCGTTGTTGGCAACTATAGCGGTGCCAGGCACACGTCAATGGCTGAATTTAACCTTAAATAAAAACTACTGAGGCTAGAGGGCCGCAATTTCGTATGTTTGATGATTGGAGGGTGGATGATCAACACACCAATTTGCAGCCCTCTGCCCTCAGTAGTTTTGAAGACCTGAGGGCGGACGGACAGACAAATAGCCATCTCAATAGTTTTGTTTCAAGATAAAGTACAAAACAAGATTGACAACTTACATTTGGAGAGGTAAAATCATAAGCAGGAAGCTTGGCCGATAGCCTTAAGCACATCACATGCACACGAGCGCAGTCTTAAATATTATTATTTTTTTTATTGGCCATACTGCTTATATAGTGTGCTTCAGTATTATAATCTTAACAATTGCTTAGGAATCTGAAAATGGACGGACAATATGTCACAGCAGTGAATATTGAATTAGAAAATAAAAATCACTAGTTTCGTTCTTGAAGCCTTTTGGTTTATTGCCGCTCATATTCATATCTCATACTTCCGTCATTTGTTACCGCAGGCTGCCACACCTGGATGCTTTGAATTTAAAATTTATCCTCTGCTCTTATACGTGGACAATATAAATACAAACTGATTGAACATTTGCCATACTATGATGATATTTCCGTAAATTTATAGAAAGGAGTAGATCGTCCAAACTAAAAATCTTTCAGTTGATACAAAGCGGCTACATCCAGACGTAAGATTCATCCATATTCAAGAAATAAAACCTCCCTTAGATCAGACATTTGAGCACACATTTTTTGTAGCTTTAAATGAAGACAAAAAATAAAAGCACTTGCGATTAGACATTTGATCAGAGTTTTTTATTAGTTTAGGTTGAAAAGACGCAAAAAAAGACCGAACTAACCGTCTCTTCATTATTCCAAACACCACGCATGGACGCTCACTTCCTCAAGGACTTCTCTCCTTCGACATTACTCGTTTTTTAATATAATAAACGTCACACCAGCGAGTTTAAGACTATACGGATTTGAATTGGTATGCAATAAAATACACCAAAACACATGTGATTTACATGCATGTCTATATATATGTATCTATATACATATATATATATATATATATATATATATATTATAGTATATATATATATATATATATATATATATATCTATATATATATATATATATATACACCTATATAAACATATATATATGTCATTCACATAGATGTATACACGCATATGTTTACAAGACAATACAAAAACTTGCAGAACTTTCCCTTTCAATGACTTCGGTTCCAAAGCCCGCAAATATTTGAATATTTTTTCAAGTGCGTCAGTGTAATTCCCACTTACACAAATGCCATTTTGGTTTATTCTATCATTATGTCACTTCGTTGATAAGTTTAGATTTCCCCCCAGAGAGGACTCCTGGCTTATCAATTGTCTGTTGGAGAAATAAAAGTCAGAACTGAGTTGTGCAGCTTGTGAAATTTGGATAGACTATGCAGGTACCGTGAACTCGATCCAGATGGATGTTATTTGTCGTGTGTCTTTTTACAGAAAATGTTATCGTCAATGGTAGACATATACTTCTTGCTGCGTCACCAATATGATATTTTAATATTGAAAATGGAAGAATAAGCCAATATAATCCAGACTAAAATATTCTAGATACCACTTTCATATAGCTATTACGAACTCAGAGTTTATATTTCCAAGCAAAATATGTTATAAGTTTGGTGGAGCAGCTTTGGGGTCACCTTTCACTATTTGGAGTCATTGCAGTGAAGCAACGCCCCGTCAGGTTGAATCTCATACTTTACGTAATATACCTACATGACACCTCTGTCATTTTCGAAGACGACCAACACGTTCACGTATTTTTTGACCACGAGTCAAATCCAATGAACACGAAATTCCCATGTGAAAGTGAAAACAACTGTCTACTCTCATTCCTAAATGCCACTCCTGCCTTAGTGGGAAATTAATTCACTATACCAGTGACAGAAAATTCCCCGAATGTGACCTTAATCTTGATTTTTCAATTTCTTCTCTGCTCCTTGATAAAATCAACAAAATCTGTTCCATTTTCACTGTTTTTCATCGTGAAATTTAGTAATTATAAAAACTTTCGTTAAAAAAAATCCCTGCCATAAATCTCATAAGACATTCAATCCTTTTGTAAGAAAAGGGCTCCTTACACACATCCCAATTTTCACAGTACCTGAGGGCATTAGATCTATTAAATGACCATATAAGAAAATGTCAGCTTTGAAGCACGAAAGAATTTTGACAAAATGCTGAGAAACGCTTTATCAACATACACAGTTTAAGTCTATCTTTACTAATGATATAACAAATGTTTATCACCTGAGAAAGAAAAAAAACAACTATCAGAAGAAATATTTCCATGAGCTGTTTATGAATTCACTTGCTTTGACTTATCGTCAGGTAAACCGGTAATTGTAACAGCTGGTTGCACCACAAAATTCCGGACCACATGGAGAGGAACATTTAAACGGGACTACCACTTACAAAACCACCACACTCAGCTATGAGAGGTCACTCTCACCAGTTAGACCATAACAGTTTCACGCACCAAGGTTTCAAAAAAAAGCAAGAATAAAGCAGTACGCAAACTGGATCTTCTTGTTACAGACGCTATTCTGCTATTGGTTCATCTAACAGCACTTTAAATCCTTTAAGTGAGACGAATATTTCAGTTACTACTTAGTTTCCTTTTCAGCATTCATTGGCTTTAGATGTTGAAATTTCTTTTTCAGAGTTGAATATCTAGAAGTTTGTCACTTTAGCTAATGAACATTGTAATACTTTATGTTTAGTGTACAATCTATCCTTTGGACATGAATAACACACCGAGTACATTTCCTCGGCTAATGGGAGAATTTGCTGAATGAGAAAAAGGACAAATTTCCCTTTCTAGCGATTTAGGCCAAAAGAACACGAACAAAATACACTCCTCTCGTTTGCTGGGTTCAAACCTTCCCAGTGCCTTATATTCATGTTTACACACTTGACCGCACATATGATGACTGCTTGTATGTTCGTTCACACAATTACATTACAAGTGCATATATATATATATATATACATACATACTATATATATATATATATATATATATATATATATATATATATATATATATATATATATATCGTGTTGTGTGTGGGTGTATATATATATATATATATATATATATATATATATATATATATATATATATATATATATATATATATCCAGGTTGAAGAGGCAAAGGCATGTCTTTCACAAGTATCGTTTATTACGCCAACGTTTCACGTCACATGATGCATCCTCAAGGATGGAAATTATATACTATGAATACTAAAACATCACTCACTCATAAAAAACATTTGACATTTACAAATAGAAACAATTAAAACGAGAACTCGAAAGGAACACCTACCAAGGTAAGAGTTAAAAAGTGACTAAAAAGGCTGAGAGAAAATAAACATAAGAAAGATGACTAAAACGAACGTGGAGAGTAAACAAACAGGCAGTTATGCTAAAAACAGTTGCGTGGAACAGGCAGCTATGTTAAAAACAGTTGTGTGGACGACGATTGGGTGTTTAGTGTTGGTACATTAGTTTTTATAAGGAGTGACTCCAACACCATCAACTCGTCGTCTCTACTTGCAGATTCAATAATCTTAAAATCATTTATGTCCAAGTGAGCACCACAAATCTGGGAGTGATTCCGAATAGTAGATAATTCGGGATTGGACAATCTGCACCCCGTCCTAAAGCTGATACCTTGATGGGAGCAGAAACGGACCCTGAGAAGTTTCCTCGTACAGCCAACGTAAGTTCCCAGACTACATCATGGACAATTATATTTATAAACGATGTTGGATGTCAAGGAAGGGCTCAGTCTGTCCTTCACTCTGAAAAAAGAACCTATATTTAGAGGATTTCGTGGGATTAACTTCAAATTAACTGCTGGTAGATATTATTTTCATCTTCTTGAAGTAGAACAGCTCCAATATCACAGTCCGACGCATCAACTTGTATCACAAATTTCTTGTCGAAGTCTGGAGCTTGAAGTACTGGTCTTGAAGTTAAAATGGCTTTTACCTTTTCAAAGGATTCTTGACACTCTGGAGTCCAAACAAACTTAGCTTTGGGACTAGTTAAGTCTGTCAAGGGAGCTACTACGGCTGAGAAATGTGGGCAGAAACGACTATAGAATCCAGCCATGCCTAAAAATCTCTGTAACTGTTTCCTGGTAGTAGGTGGGGTAGCCTTACGGATACCTTCTATATTAGCATTTACTGGAGCAAGAAGGCCTTTCCCAACTTCAAACCCAAGATACTGTACAGTTACCTTGCCAAACTCACTCTTCTCTAGGTTGACTGTTAATCCTGTTTCTTGAAGTTTCTTGAAAACTTTCCTCAGAATCTTCAGATGTTCTTCCCACGTTGTAGAGTAAATCACAATGTCATCTAGGTATACACCTACTCCTTCTATCAATCTTAGCAGTTGATCCTTCTTGGGTGTGTAAATCCTCAGTTTCTTCACTTGCAGTCGTAGTCCTCTTCATACTTCTGGTAGTTACACAACAAGGAAACAGGTGGGGGTTATTCCTCTCCACCTCTACTGTAGGACTAATCCTCAATGGTTTGTCTGTCACTACAGGACAAGGAATAAATTGCACACCACCAACTACATTCCCCAACAGAACATGTATACCTTCCACAGCCAGTGGGTCCTTTACAGCAAAATCAACATTCCCTGTCACCAATTCACATGACAGGTGTAAGCGGCATATAGGAGTTACTTCCTCTCCTCCTATACCCTTCAAAATAACTGAATCTCCTGTGAGACTCTTCTCCAACTAGGGTGAGAACCACGTACTACCACACTATGGTTACTCCCTGTATCACGTAATATCTTGACTGGTACCTGCACACTTCCTTCTTGAGTTGACAGCATACCCTCATAGATATATGGCTTAAAAGCCTCCACACTGCTAAGCCAATCACTGCTTTAGGTAACATTTCCACTGGTTGCTAAACATTCAGCTTGTTTAGTTTCATTCTTCTCTGGAGTCTGATTCTTTCCCACACTGCTCTTCGTAGTTTGTTTCACCTGGTCACCTTTCCCTACTTGACCAACTGGCTTTGGCTGCTGTTGATTCTGGTAACACTCTTGACTGTAGTCTCCTACTCTTCCACACTTGAAACAGACAACATTAGGTGTCTGTAACTGTCTTGAAAAACTGGATGATGATTTCACATTAGCTTGCTGAGTTGTATTACCTTGTGTACTCTTGGTAGTATCACTTGTAGGTTTCCCATTAAATTTGTTCCTGTTATTTGGATAAGACTTAAAACCTGGGCGTTGTTGACTCTGGTACTTGACATTGTAATTACGTTTACTACTGATTATATTGTAATCTTCACTCAGTGTGGCAGCTTTGTCAAGTTTCTTCACCTCTCTCTCTCTCTCAGATAGGCTCTTATATGTTCAGGAATTCCTTTAAGATACTGTTCAAGAACAAGTAACTCTTACAATTCGGTGCAATAAATGCAAAACAAAAACTATATGGTCACTCTCCTAACAAAATATATCCCTAACACCACCAGTATATACTAGAGTGATAACGAAATCTGCTTTCCCGGGTCTCTGGGTACCATTAATACATGTTACAAAGTGCCAAGTATCTGGTTACTACACTTACCATTCATTTATTGTTACCTCACAAAAGCCAGACACCTGAACCCTCATCACAGGTATTAAACGATTGAATACTCTAAAGGCAACAGTGATCCCTTAACAACTTACAAGTATTGCAGAAAATCAGACTAAGTTCATCAAAACAGGTGTGAGGTAATCTTGTAAGTAATTAAATTAATCAAAGGGCATCACTGCATCAACAACTTTAAAAGTCTAAGTATTTCCCTGATTTCAATTGTCTAAGTACTTCCCTGGTTCTAAGTCACTTCAAGTAAATTGAAGGAAAGCAAATCAATTACCATAACATAAATAAATATAATCATAATTAGATGCAAATATACACCAGTAAAATAAAGAAAACACTTATAAAAATTTTAAATACAAAAATTTATTATTAAACTCAAAGTTTATAAGTGAAATTCACAATATCAAGGAAAAAAGTTTAGTTAATTCTTGAATTAAATTAAGTAAAATTAAATCAAAATTAATTTTTCACAAAATTCAAGAAAATTAATTCAATTGAAATTCAAAAGTGTTAGGCAATAATTGAAAATTTGAAATTAATTCACAAGTGCTAAACAATAATAAAACTTGAAAAGAATTCTAAGTAAATGCAAATTAATTCACAAGTGTTAAATCTAGTTAAAAGTGCAATGATTAAGCAATGAAAATAACTAAGTCAATTAAATTGTGAATGTAAATGAAAATATAAAATAAAAAGGCACACTTCAACAAGAAAATGAACAAGTGCACAAACAATGAAACAAGCACAAAACACAAAAATTTGCAATGTGTAGAAGTGTAAATCTTTTCACTCAAAACATTGTAACCATCAGTTTTTACCAAACCTTCGTAACCATCTGTTATTAGTTATTAGTTAACCACTGTTCCTATCCGTTATTAGTTTCTTACCAAACCATCATAACCATTAGATATTAGTTGCAACTAATAAAAATATGACACACTTTACCTTTTTGGTATACCAACTTCTTTCTTTGCTGCAGTCTTGTTTTACACTTTCACAAAAACCAGGCGCCGTTACAACAACAATGTTTGTTCAGATTCCACAAAAAACACTATTTAACACTAAATAAGCTCTAAGAAATATCAAATACGAAATTCTCAAGTTACAAGTGACCAATTTATAAGTATGAAATCGTTACATTACTTTAAGATCAAAAGTGCTATGCGATGGAGAGAGAGGGAAAGAGAGAGATGTTAACGCCTCGAGAATCTAAGATCTAATGAAATTCTCTTCCTTTGCGGAAACTGGACAGGGGAGATGACAAAACGTTTTGAGACAATAATGCTTCCAGAAGCTTCGAAATCTTACGCAGCTTTACTCACAAAATGTGTAACCTGTACGTGGCTTTGACAAAGACATACACATATGAGTCCAGTCTGTTATAAAAAAGACATGTACTCGACTCGGATCGACCGAAGCAGAAGCCCTTATCTTACTTGATGACAGATTCTCAAAACACAAATGAAGATTCGAGCTTGATTATCAAACGTGTTGACAGATTAGGAAAGCAAACGGAGATCTTGCAGTTCCTCTAATCTCACAGTGCTAACATAATAGGGAAACAATCGTAGTTTCCAATGGACAAAGAAAATCCCTCTCTTTCTACATTCTACATTATATATATTATTCTTTTACATTATGTTATGCGAAATCTGAACACACATTTAAAACATCCTATCTCTAAGCTATCTAGGAATCTGAAAAAATTTTGCACAATTCTACATAACATTTTGTACAGTCACAGAGGAGATATATGCATTTTGAAAGTAGCAATATATAATAATAATATATATATATATATATATATATATTATATATATATATATATATAATATATATATATCAAAGAGGTATAATATTGTCTTGAAAAATAGTGGGCTCGCTAATCTTGGCATGATCCGTACGTTGTACAAAAACTTGGCAGCGCCGAAGAAACTACGGCGCATATCTTACTTATGTATAATCATAAATGTTCCTTTGCATGTCTCAGTTAAGATCGGAGCGTTTAAGAAATCGATATAATGGTTAGCATGTTAGGACGTGATTAACCTATCTAGCATGTATTAACGAGAAAACGATCAAGGCGAACAAAATACACTACCGAAGTCCCTCAAATAACAAACAAATAGACATGAGCAACAAATAAAACTCCAAGATCACTGTGTGTATACTAAAGTTTGTCTGATGAGGAAAAATTCCTGGGGAGTGGGTGAAAGGTGAAATTGTAGTGACTGATCATTGTGCGTACAGTTTGCCTGAATGAGGAAAACTTCTAAAGGAATGAGTGAAAGGTTAAAGCTGTTCCTCTCTATTGCGATGAAGGTGACAGATGGCCATGTCAGCTTAATGGGAGCAAACCATGACTCAGCATAACAGGAGAGCTATATGGTAAGAAGCTGATCGACAAAAGCACGGATGGAGAAGGAGCTGCGTAGCTTTAAAGAAACGAGTGCGTGGATCAAACGTTTGTTAACAACTGACGTGGGAAATCTGAGAGTAGAAGTAAAGGTTGTATGTGTGTACATGGAGTCATAGACGCATCGAAAGCTGTGATATGACTGATACAGATGCAATGTGGATGGTCATAAAGACGCATAATATAGAATATAATTCATTGTTGTTAATAATTAAAAACTCTTATGACGGAAGTTTCGAGTCCGTTAGAATTTGTAGAGGAGGGAGTGTCCGGTTTGCTGTAATGTTTTTAATATCTTTAAGAGTGAAAGAGTGACGTGAGACATGAGAGAAACGAACTGTAGAAACTAATGGAAAATCTGTGTAAGCAAACGGAACAAAAGTTAAGAGTAAATACAGAAAAATTAGAGTTTTAAGAGTAAATGGGAACAGGAAAATGGATCTGGGAATAAATATAAAGGATGATGGTGATAAAGTAAAGAAGTGAGTTACATGATAAGTGAAGCGAGGAAGCAGCAGGGCATGGACAAATACTGAGTGGAAACTTTGAGCCGGTTATGGAATCCAAGTTGGTACGTATGACGGAATCGTTGAGCCAATTCTCCTTTAAGTAAGTGAAGTATGGATGCTCGATAAAAATTAAAGAAAGAGGTTGAGGCTATACAAACTGATAATTTGAATCCTATATGCCTAGAAAGAGATGAAAGAGCGAGAAATGTGAAGATAGGCTGAAGAAGCTCAAAAAAGATAAGTGTAGGTGAAAGGACTGATCAGAGTGTTTAGGAAAGATTCAGTTAAGTGGACGAATGAAGGAGGATAGGTTGAATGAAGGCTTTTTATTCAAGTGCTGCGATGAGGTAGCGTCCTCACTAGAACCTCCTGTTTCTGATTCGGTAAAGGGCTTCTAGAGATAAACGTATCCCCCCAAAAAAGTGTGAAATGCTGACAAGTCAAGATATCCTTTTGGCTATTAAAAATACTAGCACACACACACACACACACACACACATATATATATATATATATATATATATATATATATATATATATATATATATATATGATATATATATATATATATATATATATATATATATATATATATATATATATATATATATATATATATATATATGTGTGTGTGTGTGTGTGTGTGTGTGTGTGTGTGTGTATTCAGAGAGAGAGAGAGAGAGAGAGAGAGAGACATAGAAAAAATGTTAAGAACTACAAACATTGAAAACCTAGTTAATTAGTTGCGAATGGTAACATAAAATAATTATGAGAGAGAGAGAGAGAGAGAGAGAGAGAGAGAGAGAGCGAGAGAGAGAGAGAAATGGAAAAAATGTTAAGAACTACAAAAATTTAAAATCCAGTTAATTAGATGCGAATGGTGGCAGAAAATAACTATAAGAGAGAGAGAGGGGGAGAGAAAGAGAGAGAGATTAGTCTCCACCCATATGCACAAGCGAAAACACTCCCTTCAAACCAGCATTAAACTCCAAAACAAAAGAGTCACCAAGCAACAAAAACACGTCGTAAAAACCTGTCAACAGGAGAGGAATGACACTGATATGTTAGGGGTAGGGTATGGAATGGAGGGGGGACCATCATCGTTGTGGAGAAAAAATTATATTGGGGGAGGGGAAGTCGTTATCTTTGGATGGTGGGACATTGGCTAGAGAAGGAGGATGAAGGTGAGGAAGAGGAGGAGGAGGAGGAGGAAGAAGTGAGGTGTGGGGGGAGGGGTGGGATGGGGTGCGTGGTAGCATCATCAGCATGTCAAGTAGCTAGTCCTGAGTAACCTTAGCCTACAAGTGTTACAAAACTGAGACCAGTCGTCCTTTGACTAGCAGTCCTTGGCAGCCAATAAAAACGTGAGTGGTTTTCCTTTTTTTTTTTGTTATTCTTTGCTGTTTATTTAACTCTACATGGAATTTCTTAAAGAAAAAAAATACGGTTCGAGGAGCTGTCACCATCTGTTCATTTGCTTTTGTCCTGCAGCATGTGACCAGGATAAAGCGACTGTGTTGTGACAGGTCCTGCGCAGGGAAAGTCATCCTTGAATTGCTACCGCGCAGCCTTCGTGAATCAAGTGTAAGGACAAAGCATGACCTTATTTGCATACGCGCGTTATCTCTGCCAAATACCAGTTAAATGAGTATTGCGGAGAAGATTGCTAAACAGGTTATGAGTTCTATCAAAAGCTCACGGTTGCATTATTATATTATGAAGTATTATTATTATAATCATTATTATCATTAAAAAATATTCTAAATCTATTTATTTGACTTCAGGATAACTCAAGTTTTTCCTGTTTTTGTCTTGCGAACATTTTATGTGGTTATTCACGCACTACAAGATTTGCTGCAAACAACTGATAAACGGTTGCGCCCAAGGTCTATGTATACCCTATTATAAACAAATATCAATATCTATATATATATATATATATATATATATATTATATATATATATTCATTCATTTTATTTTATTTATTTATCTATCTATTTACTTATTTATTTATCTATGCACCATTTTACCTATAAAATGTTCACAACAAACGCCCTTACAATACTGCAAAATCGCGTATACCCCAAAAAGATGACCTGGAAATTCTAGTACCCAATTCCCAGATGGTATAAGACAGACGCTGAGACCCAAAAGGGCATGAGGAGGCTACGACCGCTTCCTATATAGTCTTGTTGTTAGCTCAGGACACGTACTATACGGGACGTTAAGGGACGTCTATTATGACACATATATGGCCCATAATAGTAGTATTTTTATGACTGCACTGACAGATGGGATGGACAACGCTATTGTTTCCCTGATCTAGTTCAGGCCAGCTGGCTCACAACAGAAAGGGAAGAAAGGTGAAAGAGTTCGTCCATTTTCAGAAGGACTCCATAGATGAGTTTCTTTAGAGATATTTGTAATAAAGCAACTATTAACACGTACTTGAAATAATAATAATACTTTTATAATCCCGCTCAATTTATTTCATTATTAAGTGGTGAAGAAGAATGATGAAGGAGTGACTGGTGCTATTTGGTGGATGTTTATTTAGCTTCCATGAATACAGGACAACGATACAATAAGAGGACACGCTTGACGCTCCTTATTGTAGGGAGTGATCCATAGAGTCATGAATCCCACTCTGAACGTAACCGGTGTTAGCGATCGGTGGTGAGCTGTGGAACATTAGTTCCTGTTTCTTAACAGTTCGATAAACCAGCATTAGGACTCCGAAACAAACACTAAAAGGTTTAGCTACCTACGTAATTATAGCTTGATATCCGTATCTGTAGCAGTCTACCTGTCATTTTATCTCTGAATAAATGGATATGTATGCATAAAAAATTACACTTATTGTATCACAGTGTTAACGGGAACTAACTTTCATATTGCATTTGCACTTACCAAAATAATTCGTACGGAATGTCTCAGAACTTCGAAGCCTATTTCTTTCTTCTCGCATTCCTTATGAAGATCGGGCTGATGGGAAATAAAACCAAGGCGTGATCCGACCTCCAGCTTACATGGGGGCGTGTGCTAAAATCTACAGTCAAATAGAGCGCTGTTTCGCCAACGAAAATTAAATAAATACGGTATTTTTAATTAGAAATAACTGTTTTGTACAGTTCAACATGCACGTTCTTTATTTTTTACATTTTCTTTCTAATAAATAAATCCTAAATATCCTATCCTAAATTCCTGTATCTTGACTTCAACGCGAAACACCTTTTACAGACCTTTTTTAGGCTTTCCTACCCCCAACAACAATAACAACAACAACAACAAAGAAGTTTGTAGGCTTACTCCCCGAGTAAGCGAAAAGAATGGTAAAGGAAACAGGAGATAGAGAGAGAGAGAGAGTTTCAAATATTCGCGTAAGAATATCTGAGCACAACGTTGGCAGAGTCTTAGCGTCTTCGATGACCTTACTGTTGCATATTCCAAAGTCCTCACATTATTTATTCTAATGAATGTTTTCATTATAGCCCAAACGTCTCACTAGCGAGGAAAGTACGCACTGATACCCATCGTCTAACAGTCTCCTTTGCTTATCCGGTTGCCAAGGTTATTTGACATTTAGTTGCTACCATCTTTCACTCTCTCTCCACTGGTTCTCGAGCCTTCTTGTGGCCCACTGCTTCTGCCAAAGCGTCCGTCATTTCACTCTGATCCAGCCTTGCGAGTGTTCAAAGTACGGCGTATGTGAACGATCCAGGAAGTTGCCTCTTTCCAGAATTTCCGGATAATGAATGATAGCTCTATGTTTATAGTTCTTGATTACTTGGACAGGCATTGGTAAAACAGGCTGGTGTTAATATATCGTTTTCAGCTTGTTTTGTTAGTTTATATTTCTAGGCTTTGACTGTGGCTTATCACTGGTGTCGTTTTTACTGTAGTACTAGGTTTATAATAATAATTATTATTTATCATTATTATTATCATTAATGTTATTATTATTATTTGAGACCTGCTATTTTCACTTTTCGTATGTGTAGCCCCGGGACCCTAGCTTGAAATTATTTGTGTTTTTTTAATATTTTCCACTAATATTCTCAATATTAGTACAGCGACTATGATATATTGCCGATTATCAATTTTGTCATTTTAACAGTTCCTCGCTGGACTAGTGGGTTACGTGCTCACCTACCGATTCGGTAGTCCGAAGTTCGATTCCCCGCTCTGCCAACGTGGAATCAGAAGAATTTATTTCTGGTGATCAGAAATTCGTTTCTTAATATAATGCACTTCGGGTCCCACAATTAGCTGTAGGTCCCGTTGCTAGGTAACCAATTGGTTCCTAGCGACGTAAAAATATTTAATCCTTCGGGCCAGTCGTAGGAGAGATGTTAATCAGCTCAGTGGTCTGGTTAAAACTAAGATACACTTAACCTTGTGTATCTAGATTGCGTATATTGTATTGTCTCTACTTTGTATTTGCCATGTACCTGGCCCTGAGCTGATATTATTATTATTATTATTATTATTATTATTATTATTATTATTATTATTATTATTATTATTATAGGAAGATCGTTCAGTATAAGAAAAGATGCCCATTTCTAATGACATATCCCAGTACCGAACACTGACATACAGGAATGCACCGAAAAAGATTAAACGCCCGCGTATACGCATTATATCTATGCCTACCTCTACGTCCATACTAATGTAAATGCTTACAGAAGCTGACTGGTTCAAATTGCTTTTCCATGCCACAAAACTCATCTTGACCGAAATACTGAAGAACGTGGATCTAAAATAAAGAAAATCAGACAGACCTTTCCTGATCCTGCTTACTGTATTACTGGTGCTATAGGTACTACCAGAGATGTTGGCATAACATCATCTCGGTACTGTGATACCGTTCAAGTAGAGGACATATTACGCTGGCTAACCGCGTTACAGATCCAGAAAGACAATAGCACGATTAGTTATGCATCAGATATCATGAATCATGGCAAGGTTATAGTGTCTCTCTCTCTCTCTCTCTCTCAACAGATGAAAGACTTCCGTATTTGTTAAATAACTTGTTGTCTCACCAACGAAAATTATAAATATATTTTATAGTAGAAATAATTGTTCTGTACTATTTAACATGCACATTATTTATTTTTTTACATTTTCATTATAATAAATAAATCATAAATATCCTATCCTAAAATTCCTGTATCTTTAACTCAACGCGAAACACGTTTTTCAGACCTTTATAGGCTTTTCCATAGGGCTTTCTTACCCCAAACAAAAACAACAACAGCAACATCAAAGTAGTTTGTAGGCTTACACCCCGAGTAAGCCTAAACATCTTCGGGGGTCACTTCCTGTAAGATGAAAAGAAGGGAATCTGTCTTCCTATTAATTTCCAGGCCGCTCTGTTATCATTATATTAACTATTATTATCAAAACATGTCATATGTACTATTGAGCTCAGAGTTTGGCAAGTTGGCTAGAAAGTCTTTTGCCTTTTGGAATTTATTAGCTGTATATTTAATCATTTTCTCTTACTCGGGGAGTAAGTCTTCAAACTACTTTGTTGTGGGGATAGGAAAGTCTAAAAGCCTGAAAAGGGTGTTTTGTGTTGAGTTAAAGATACCAAAATTTTAGGATAGGATATTTATGATTCATTTATTAGAATGAAAACGTAAAAAAATATATAAAAATATGCATGTTGAACACTAAAGAAAAATTTTTCTTATAAAACATTGCGTATTTATTTTAATTTTCGTTGGTGAAACAAGCGGCGGTATTTGACTGTAGATTTTAGCATGCGTCCCGAGTAAGGTGGAGGTCGGATCATGCTATATTTATATTGCTTTCCCACTTCATTGTATAATGATGTAAATTTTATGAATTAATTCTTTTCATTAATTATGATAATAATTTTTATTTTCCTTTGTGATTTATTGGAATTTTTTAAGTAAATTAACTTTACTTCAGACTAAGCTACCATAACTTCGTTGTTTTAAGCACTTTCCCTCGTGTAGATAAATTATGCATGGTTCTTTCTTCGCGTCTAAGACTTTTATTTTACAATTTTATATATATATATATATATATATATATATATATATACAGTAAACACACACACACACACACACATATATATATATATATATATATATATATATATATATATTATAGATATATATATATATATATATATATATATATATATATATATATATATATATATATATATATATATATATATTCATTGAATAGAATGGCTTTCTCACTGTTAACCAGCTTTTTGAAATTGCTTCACATTTTCTAATTATTTTCTTTACTTCATTGTTCAGGTTACTAATGGACACATAATGGGGTTCTTCCATTTATTCCAGTATTTTTACACGCGACAGCTGTTTCGTCAACCTATACGTATTGACGTTTTCAAGCGTACTGATACAAATATGAGCCTAGGCTCATATTTGTATCAGTACGCTTGAAAACGTCATACGTATAGGTTGACGAAACAGCTGTCGCGTGTAAAAATACTGGAGTAAATGGAAGAACCCCATTATGTGTCCATTAGTAACCTGAACAATGAAGTAAAGAAAATAATTAGAAAATGTGAAGCAATTTCAAAAAAGCTGGTTAACAGTGAGAAAGCCATTCTATTCAATGAATGTTGTATCCGTGAAAAAATTGTGCCCTATAAGTAAATATAATATATGGAGGATATATATATATATATCTATTAATCTATATATAGATAAATATTATATATTAATATATAATTTAATATACATATATTTGTATGTATTATGTATATATGGATGTCCGTACATACACACACACACACACACACACACATATATATATATATTTTTACGTATGAGCCTGGCCTTGAAAGAACTCCGATACGTAAACAGAAATAATTGAGGGAAAAAATAGTGAATTTCTTGAACTTACCGTAAGAAAGGCTTTATAGTGATAATTTACTCTAGAGGAAAGGTCGCCAGAAACTCAGCCAATTACTTTACAGTTATTTATTTACAAGAGGCCCTTACTGGCCTGGAGAAAAGTAAATGCAGCGTGTCCCCACGTTGGGACCCATATATCTCTCACAAATGGATAGCTGGCTAAAAATGGAATTTGTAGAAGCTGGTTTCATAATTTTGCGGTAATGCAACACTTGCTGGCAAATAGATTTGACACGTGACTCAGGGAATCTGGAAAAGAATCCCAGATTAGACAAGATAAAAGGAAAAGGATTTCTTTTTATCAGTTACTATTATTTCGTTCTCTAACACTGGGGAAAAGGAACTTCAATGTTTCACTGAGGTATGCAATGACTTCATTTGTCTGGGACGATCACACAAGGGAAACATGCGGCCATGAGGCAGTGAGAGGAAACAAAGGGATGAGTTCTTTTTAGTTTTGAAATTGAATTGGGAAAATGGGGATCAAATAGATAATAGGATGTAAGGGACTGGCAATATGCTGTTTCACAAGACATACCTGGATGTCGTGTTCAGTGGATCTTTGTAGAAAAATGTGGCGCCTGGCTTTGTCTTAGGTCTGGGTCTCTTGGCGCGCCAGTAACGCCATGGATAGGCCTAAATGGAAGGCAGGTGGTCGGACATCCGTCCGAGGTCACGTCTCGAGCGGTCTGAGACAGTTCGCAGGTGTCTTGCCTGGGTGTTGGGGGTCAGCTTAACCCCCCACGAGCAGGGCAAATCCTGGAAACAGAACATACAGCCAGCAGAGGGTTCACAGGAAAAAGAGCTTAAGATATAGGCCTAAGAAGTACCAGTCTGCCTACATCCTTCCCTTCGAGATACGTCCCTAAAGCTGACAAAAGACTATATTCTCCCTTCTCACAGGAAATTCTTAACCCTGGACGGCTAGTGTTGGTTTCCCGCCCAAATCAGCTGATATTTGGAGGAAGATGGCTGCCGTTTTACAAAGCAAAATAATTAATTAATTACTGGGTAGACGAAGAGATCTATAAACGTAACAGCTCCCCCTGTTAAGAAGGCATTCACTTTCTTTTGGGCGTGAAGGTCTTGGCTTAAATAAGTTGATCGTCTCGACTACCCAGTTCTCCTACTCTAACTTGAAGTTTTTAGTGCAGCGATACAGCTAACTACAGTGGCCTACCTAACTTATAGGTGGAGATGCTAAGTGTACTAACTTAATGGAGTAATGTAGTCTAGCCTAAGCAATAACTACGGGTTGTCTGTGACGACAGTCTACTCTACCCCTAGATAAGGTTACTTGAAAATTCTACTTGCTACTAACCTAATGCCCTGGTAATAAATCATTAGCCTAACATACTCATTACAGTTAATTCGAGACGCAATCATTCCAGAGTGTGGTACGTACAGCAGCAGTTCAGCGACGGAATTGTTAAAATACATGATGTGAGGTAATGATGCGTGAGGATGATGAGTGGTTAGTTGACCAGGATGGAAATGTAATGAGGTAATTATGACATTTACATGAGTGTTAGTATCACAATTTCTAGGGGTTAGAGGGTTAGTTTACTGGCAGAGATCTCTGGGTAGGTGCCAGGATCACTCTGCAATTGAATGCGACACTGTACCTCGGGCACAGGTGTCAAGAAGAGCATGTGGCTCTTTGGTTAGTGTGTTAATAATTTGTTACGTCCCTTCTTCTTCTTCTTATTCCTCCAGGACCTGGCTATACCAGTCCTAGGAGTAGACGGAGGCACCGACTCTGGGGTAAGGCCAGAAACGCCATCAGGAGCAGAGGCAGTGGTAGCCTGAGGGATTGCAGGAGAACACCCTACTTCGGTATCTGCAGCAACCGTCGTAGAGGTGGAACCTACTGCAGGGGAGGCCCTCACTCCAGCTGCTGCGACAGCCGTCGTAAGGGGAAAACTCCAGGCTGACTCCGTGTCGGGCAGTTCCTGGGTTTCCAGAGGAGGTATGAAGGTAAGGTCTGCCGGAGGTTCATCCTCGGGCGACAAAGGTGATATTGAAGAATGATGACGGACTGGAGATAGGCCATGGGCTGTGGTAAGCTCCATGCCTGTTGGAGGATCTCCTGTAGGAGGATCCTTGATAAGGTTAGGCGCCGGCGCTAGCTCAGGGCCAGGTGCAGAGGTCAAAATCGGTGGTGGCTCTACGTCCAGGCTGGACGGAGCTTGGCACTGCTCAGTGCTGCCAAGTGGCACTGGCAGAGCGTTGAGGTCGACTGGACCTGTGACAGGTACCGGAGGTGCAATACCTCTCAGCGGGCCCTTGGTCATGGGAGACTTCAGGTCATGCCCTAGGAGGAGGTCGTAACCTCCTGGAAGGTAGCTTGCAACTGCAAGTGTACATACCTTGGTAAGGTGAGGTCGTGCGACTCTCAATTGGACGGTGGGAAGGATCATCTTACTATGATTGATGCCTTCAATCGTGATCAGTTGCCGTCTATCAACGGTAGCCCCTCGGGGGATTTGATCTTCCCGTATCAGGGAGATTTGAGCGCCGGAGTCATCAAAGGCTCTGACATGGCTTGGTGGATAATGACCTTGGAGGGGTGCGACGGTTATAGGGCCCTGAGCTGGGGGTCCTAGTAACGAAGGATTGGTAACTGCCATTGCGATGGCAGGAAGATTGTAATTCGCACAGCCTCCGTAGTTGGCAGACATGTGACCCTTGCGGCCACAGTCTCGGCAGAACTGGTTCGAGAACTTCTGTGGCATTGGACGGTAAGGCCGAGATGGCCCCACAGATTGCGAATCTGTGGAGTCACCAAGGCTGGCAGTGTGCTCTGGCACAGGTGAAGAGTCCTCTCTGGCCGTGATTTGATGTGGAGAGGTAGCTTGGCCCTGGAGTGGTGTGGGGGAGGGACATCCCCAGAGGAGGTCCCGTCCCAATAGGAAACCTACTCCATGCCGAATTGTACGCACTACACCTAGGCGGTGAGGTTTGGTGCACCAAGGAGTGGTGACCTGCAGGACGACTGTGGGAACGGTCTTGGACTGCCCTTCGACCCAAGTCATGGCCCACCTGATGTGCTCGTCGACTGTGGCACTGGGTGGCACTTGGTCCCTGTCTATGAGACACAGATCGGAGCCGGTATCTACCATAACTAGCAGAGTCACAGGTAGGGTAAAGCCATCCAGGGGTGCCACTGTGACTGAAGTGGTCCACACCCGCTCAGGGTGAGACCTGGACTCGGGCATAACGGCCGAGGGGGTTGTGGCACTGATCAGGTGGACGTGCCTGGTCGAAGGCACGTGCTTGGGGCACCCGTGATATCTAGGGGAGTAGTGCCCTGTAGCCCCACAGGCTCTGCAGGAGTCCCTCTGCTGGGCTGGTCTCCGTAAGGCATCTGACTGGTCTTGAGAGGAGGCTGAGGCACCATTCGGTGGCCTAGGAGGGTTCTGAGGAGGTTTGTGGCTCGCAGCGCTCTTGAGGCGGCACTCTGCTGCGAGGTCACCCACTTTCTTGCAAACGTTGTAAGTCTGTGGGTGTCCTTGGTGGGCGTCCTTTGGCCGTGTGGATCCAGAGAGAGGACCGGGTGGCACTATGCATCGGTGGGTGGTGCTGTGAGAGGGGTTGAAAGTCTCCCAGTCGTCAGCCAGGCGACAAGCTTCCGCAAGTGTCTTGGGTTGCTTGTCGTTAAGGTGCACTGCGAGTGGCCCAGGTACACACTGGTAGAGGTCACGACATGGCCTCGAGCCAGCGCTTTCCGGCTTGGATTTTGTGGTAGGAGTAATCTCCCCAGGCCCAACCAACTTCCTTGGCCTGACCTCGGAAACGCTGCCTCCACCTCTCCGGGGTGATCTCATAGGCCTTCGTAATGACCCAGCGAACTTCCACCAGGTCCCCTCGCTGACCCTGATCCAGTGAGCAGAGGGCAGTCTTAGCCTTGCCATCCAGGTGCTTGGCAAGCAGGGCGGCCCTCTCTATCTCAGTGGTAGGGTAGTTCTCGAATAAGGCTTCCACTTCTTCCAGCCATGCCTCGGGCTCATCCTCAGTCCACTTCGGGATGAGAGCGTTAATGCTGGTAATAGGATTGGACGACACCATAGGTGTGGGGCTGGGAGCTGGCTGCATGGCTAGGGCTTCGGCGTTCACCTGTCGTGCCTTCTCCACCTCGAGCTCCTTCTCCTTGAGGGCTAGCTCATGCTTTCTCTCTTCTTCCCTTTCCTTCCTCCCTTCTTCTCTGGCGGCTCCCTTGGAGTGTTCCGAAGGATCACTGACCCTTGTACATGGACACACTAAAGAATAGGCCGTTCCGTAAGGACGGACACACAGGTTTGACAGCACTTAGGGCTGGTATTGCGGCACTTTGGGGAGGCGTTCCCTTGTTGAGTGTTCCGAAGGATCACTGACCCTTGTACACGGACACACTAATCCATTGGGCGTTCCGTAAGGACGGACACGCAGGTTGAATGGCTACCTGTACGTCTGTACAGGTGCACGGCACTTATGAGGAGGCGTTCCTTTTTGGAGCACTGGTAGCGTGCTGGTGTGTCCCGTCGGACGACACTAAATGCAGTATACTCAAGTATACAGAAATGAAATGGCACTGCTCGTGGTAGAGTGTAATGGTGGAGGAGAGAAAGTAAAAGGTGGGAGTACTTCAGCAGCCAGTCGATGGACAGTGTCAAGAATTAGTGGCACTGTAAAATGGTAAGACCTGACGTGCACTGGTGGTGGCCAGTCCTAGACTGGTAGGCTTCCTTGTCTGGAAGTAATGAAGGTTGCGGTGGCACACTGTGCGGTTGGTGCTTGCGGTATACGCAAGTCTTTTGTGATAAAGAAAATGGAAAAGCCACTCGGGCAACGACAGGTAATGGTAATTTTAGAATGCTCAGTCCCTCGCTGAAGTACTCGGTAAATGAAATAAATGCTTGCAAACTGCAATGGACACATGCGCGTACGTATCACGCTCAGTGTAAATGAAAGACACAAGAGACTAAAATAATGTTAATTCTGCATGCTATAAGTAATGGACGTAGTACTCTTGGCTTTGTGAATAATGGGTTCTGGTTCTCTCTCTCTCTCTCTCTCTCTCTCGGAGAGGGTGAAAAATGATATATGAAAAACTCCCTTGTATTGAATTGAACTAATAATGTTAGTTTAATATGACGCAATTGCGTTAAATGATTTACTTACATTAACGTTTTACTGAAAGAATTGCTTTTGAATACGTTTTATGAAAATGATAATGCGCTCGCGGTGAACAATTTTTACGTTACTGGTAGTGGCTTGCGCTTATGAAATGATTTGCGTTTCAATATGAATTTCACAAAGACGCATTTTACGTTAACAATTCTTGTGATTTATTCTTTGAAGATTTACGTTAACTTTACGTAAGGATACTAGGTCCCTGTGACAAGTGAAATGACGGTAAGGATTTTAAAATGAAATGTTAGCAAACATTTGTAAATGGAAAAGGTTACGTTTAGTACGAAAGGAAATGAAACTTTCACTCAGCGAGCGAGTGAACGATGCTAGGTGAAACATGTGAGCGGGCT
Source organism: Macrobrachium nipponense (assembly GCF_015104395.2). Taxonomy (NCBI): domain Eukaryota; kingdom Metazoa; phylum Arthropoda; class Malacostraca; order Decapoda; family Palaemonidae; genus Macrobrachium; species Macrobrachium nipponense. The sequence continues at coordinate 64,514,062 of NC_087200.1, forward strand.
AGCAGAGCGGTGTGAACAGCGAGGCGTTCAAACAGCTGATCTGTAAATGCGAAAGCGATTTACAACACGAAATTCTAATTTCTTATTCAAGGCGAATTACGTTAATTTCTCTGGCAGAACGATAGATACTAGTACCGAGATTAATATTATTTACGTTAAACTTTCAAGACTTACGTTACTTTGCTTAAATCGTTGAGATAATGCTTAAAGGGATAAAAACATGGCTGCCGCTTTGAGTGAAACGAAGGCTGGCTGGGACAGCGCAGGCACGAAGCTTACAAAAGCTAACCAGCTTGAACGGTTACCAACACTTGGAATGAAAACTAAGTTAAAATGAATTCCCCTAACCTATCACAGACAAAAGAATTGTACACTTCTTTTGCCGTAACTATTAGTAGAATACTCCTAACTAGCTAGGCTTTCCAACACAGCAATAAACCCTGGCAAAGCACTTCCTAGTTTGATCTGGTACTTTCTGGCATCTATTCTACACACGTGTTAGTGTCTCGTCAGATGAGAATAATGCAATTTACAAAATAGAATTCCCTCGGCGCTTCGCCGTTACAATATAATATTTCTCACTTAACACTTATTTAAAACACTTCGTAAAAAAAATAGTTAAACGTACCTTAAGCTAACATTTGTCATAAAATAATCATATTAAATGAAAGGTATACCTTACTGTGAGCCAGTGTGTGTCTTCCGCGCAAGTGTGCTTTGTTTTTTCCACTTTGAAAAACATTTACATTCGTTTTACAAGGGATAACGCGATTTACAAGCTTTTTTTAAGCAAGCTAGATTCGATCCTGGCAAGGTCGCCATTTTTACGTATGAGCCTGGCCTTGAAAGAACTCCGATACGTAAACAGAAATAATTGAGGGAAAAAATAGTGAATTTCTTGAACTTACCGTAAGAAAGGCTTTATAGTGATAATTTACTCTAGAGGAAAGGTCGCCAGAAACTCAGCCAATTACTTTACAGCTATTTATTTACAAGAGGCCCTTACTGGCCTGGAGAAAAGTAAATGCAGCGTGTCCCCACGTTGGGACCCATATATCTCTCACAAATGGATAGCTGGCTAAAAATGGAATTTGTAGAAGCTGGTTTCATAATTTTGCGGTAATGCAACACTTGCGGGCAAATAGACTTGACACGTGACTCAGGGAATCTGGAAAAGAATCCCAGATTAGACAAGATAAAAGGAAAAGGATTTCTTTTTATCAGTTACTATTATTTCGTTCTCTAACACTGGGGAAAAGGAACTTTAATGTTTCACTGAGGTATGCAATGACTTCATTTGTCTGGGACGATCACACAAGGGAAACATGCGGCCATGAGGCAGTGAGAGGAAACAAAGGGATGAGTTCTTTTTGGTTTTGAAATTGAATTGGGAAAATGGGGATCAAATAGATAATAGGATGTAAGGGACTGGCAATATGCTGTTTCACAAGACGTACCTGGATGTCGTGTTCAGTGGATCTTTGTAGAAAAATGTGGCGCCTGGCTTTGTCTTAGGTCTGGGTCTCTTGGCGCGCCAGTAACGCCATGGATAGGCCTAAATGGAAGGCAGGTGGTCGGACATCCGTCCGAGGTCACGTCTCGAGCGGTCTGAGACAGTTCGCAGGTGTCTTGCCTGGGTGTTGGGGTCAGCTTAACCCCCCACGAGCAGGGCAAATCCTGGAAACAGAACATACAGCCAGCAGAGGGTTCACAGGAAAAAGAGCTTAAGATATAGGCCTAAGAAGTACCAGTCTGCCTACATCCTTCCCTTCGAGATACGTCCCTAAAGCTGACAAAAGACTATATTCTCCCTTCTCACAGGAAATTCTTAACCCTGGACGGCTAGCATTGGTTTCCCGCCCAAATCAGCTGATATTTGGAGGAAGATGGCTGCCGTTTTACAAAGCAAAATAATTAATTAATTACTGGGTAGACGAAGAGATCTATAAACGTAACAATATATATATATATATAAGGATATAATATATATATATGTATATACACACACACACACACACACATATATATATAATATTATATATATATCTATATATATATATAAATAATTATATATATATAGTATATATATATATATGTGTGTGTGTGTGGTGTGCTGCGCGCGCGCGCGTGTGTGAGTGTTTTGTTTACACGGCAGTTTCAAAGGCCAAATAATATCAAATACCTTCGTGTCTTATTACAAGGATGAATGCAAATATACTACGTAGTGTGTCTCTGAGGGAGAGAAAAGTATGAACCATAAACTGCAAACACTGTTTTGGTAACATATTGCACAGTTATATATCTCATCAATTCACTTCTCTTTACATGATTAATAAAAAATGCATAATTTCTCTCACTTTCTTTCTATCTGTCTCTCTTTTCTTTCAGTCCATCAATATACTGCACTGGATTTATTATTCTATTCCTCCCACCTCTTCACAGACTAACATGGCGAAGGTGTGGCTGCTGTTTACGCTGGTTGCTGGCCTATCGACGTATGTGATGAGTCAAGGCTCAATAGATCCCCCCGCCGACGTGTCCTTCAACGACTTCGGCAGCCTCGTCCCCGGGAAAATCAACGAGAATATTGATACCATCTTGAGGAAATTCTCCAAGTCTATGCCAAGGTAGTATATGAATAGCAGAAGCCATGTTTTCAGTTTGGCTGGAGTGGTTTGATACGTTATGATACGTTATACTTGGTGGTTTGAAATCGTCGCTTCGGCTGGTGCTTATATTATAGTGCAATCATGATTGTCCATATATATAATATATATATGTCATCTGTATGACTAGGGGAAAAAGTTCCATAGAAGGGGGATAGTAGCCCTGCTAACCATATAGAGATTCTGAAGTTAAATGTTCCAGCACACGAGATTATTGGAAGGAAGGGGATGTTATCTTTGTGAGTTTTGGGGAGGCCATAGAAATGAGGTAATTTGGGATTGATTGCTTTAAATTTTTCAAAAATGTCTATATTTTTCTTACTTTTACCGATTTTTCTCATTTTTCTGAAGAAATCAATTGGGGTATTATGGCTCGGGGTTTTCGTTAATTTCTCATAGATAGTTGTATCATTTAGAAGTTCACAAAGGTAACATCCCCTTCCGTCCTACAATCTCGTGTGCTGGAGCTTTTAACCACAGAATCTCTAAATGGTTAGGCGAGCTACTATGTGTGTACTGCTGAAATCAGTGATACATTCACTACACTTCTGGCTAGATAGATAACCGCTATGCAATTCAAGATTTGATTGGCATGTGAAAATTTTATCTTTCCGTAGTGGTGCACAAGATCTTGCTAAGAAACCAAGTGCTCTGTCCTCAAAAGGTGACAGGCAGATAGAAGGAAAGTAACCCTTCCTATTTATACAGTATAATAATGGAGAGAGAGAGAGAGAGAGAGAGAGAGATAACTTAACCGAATGATTACTGGCCACCATAAATTAATGTGACTTTTTTTCTCAAGACTTTTCTAGCCAAAATTGTGACTTTTTTCCCCTGTGACTTTATTGTTGGCCAACATTATAGAAAATCGACTCTTCCGCGTCATATTAATGCCAGACTCCACCACACTCGACAGCCGGCTGGAACTGGGCAACATCGACGACATGTTCGCCTACGACTGCTTCTTGCTGGGCCTCGATAACGGCTTCAGGAGGGAAGGAGACGCCTTCCTCGAGAGTCCCGAGTCGACGGCCATGTTCCTCTTCGGGATCACGACGGGCAGGATGACCGTCGAGTGCTCTTGGAAAACGGATGTGAGTATTTCCTTTTGGCTTTTATTTTTTTTTTTTTTTTTTTTTTTAGTTCATCCACGAAGTTATTCATTCCAGTGATGCTTATGTTTTTCGTCGATTTGTCTTCGAGGTCACTGTAATTATCACTATGTGTTTTCTTGTATCCGTTCATGTCGAATGACCAATTTGTCATACAAAATCTCCCGTCTAACTATTTTACTCACTTTGTTTACAGAATGTGGTAAGAAAACTCAAGTCTTCCTCTTTACGTAAAGATATTATGCCGCTCTTAATGGAAGCATAAAAGTTCAAGACGCAGCTCATTCTGAAATGAGTGTCACAAACGCAAGTTTTATGGTTCCTTTTCGTAATTATGGCCAAACTTTGCTATCAAATAAACACGACTACGTATAAGTTCATATATATGTGAGGTCAGATGTGTTCACTAAGTTAATTTTATGCATTTTACCACCTGGTGATCAGTTTACCCAAAAGTGCTAAAAATGCTTGGAAAGTTGCCTTTAAGGATTTTAGGACAAAGGAGTATAGGACCCCAAGTGTTTCGAGAATGAAGTGATAGAGATCACTGACACCGTTTACTTTTAAATCCAAAATAAAGAAATCTGAATACCTTATGGTATATCGGTGTCTTTGATTTCTGGAAGTGATTATATTTGTAGGGACATCGGGAACGTTCTACAAATACAAAAGTAAGCAAATGCATAACAGACAAAAACAACACAAGTTGCATTCATATATTTCAGTTACTGTTTTTGAATTAACCCCTTCAATTTGGGAAAAAAGGGAAATTCTTCTTTTTCCCAAAAACTGAAAATAGCACGCATCAATGCCGTCAAGTTTCATCACAGAATTCCATCTCTCAAATTACTATTAAAGAGAAACAAGGCATGATCCGAACTTCAGCTTACTCGAGACACGTGCTAAAATCTACAGTTAAATTGAGCGTTGTTTCACCAACGAAAATGAAAATAAATACGCTGTATTTTATTAGAAATTATTTTTCTGTACTGCTTAACATGCACATTATATATTTTTACACTTTCATTCTAATAAATAAACCATAAATATCCTTTCCTAAAATTCCTGTATATTAACTTAATGCGAAACACCTTTTCCAGACCTTTCTAGGCTTTCCTACCCCCAAACAAGAACAAGAACAATAAGAAAGTAGTTTGTAGGTTTACTCCCCAAGTAAGCGAAAATAGATATATAAAACCAGTTATAGTTCAACGATTAAACGTTGAAATTTACATTATTCATAACAGCAGTTTTCACAATGAAGCCTCACAGAAACCAAGAAAAAACATTTGCTATAGTGAAACTGCTCATCGGATCCTTGTGAAGCTGGGTGTTTCCCGGGTTTTTCATTCATGAGGTGCCGTAGGTTTTTTTTCCTGCGAGAACCAGAGCGGAGCAGTAAAAAAGAATTGCTTTCAAGCAGGTTTCTGTCCTCACATAGCTTAAGGAGGTCGACTGCCTGCTGAGGCGCCTCTTTGATTACAACATTTTTCCTTCAACTTTTTACTAGCAGAAATACAGACCATTGGTCACACTCTAACTTTTACACAGGAATGTCTGAAAATCGGGTAAAAGGGATATAGAGTAGTTCTCCACCAGTTGCTGATTCTAACACACACACACACACAGATCGCACAATGCACAGTGACCACTACACCTCAAAAACATTGTCATACTTATATCTAAAATTAGATTTAGCTTTAGTTGTGTTGCTAATTGAAGGTAACTTAGCACCACCATTAAGAACTAGTCTGCGACACAGTGTAATCCGGTTTTCCCATTTCTCTTCATCCTACAGATGGTCATTCTGATCTTCACAGGGAAATTCCGAGCCAATACCGACAAGGTCATCATCAAAGCTAACATGACTTTGGAGATTGAACCTGGAGCAGAGCCTCAACTCCAAGGTAAGGCAATCTTACCTTTTTCTTCTAGTTTTTTATGGCTCTCAAAAAAGATCACTTAATGATACTAGAAGTCTAGGTATTAATTATAAAGTTT